>NC_077230.1:79429308-79589793 GCF_027887165.1 Monodelphis domestica
TGAGAATGTCTCTACGGTCATTGGGAATGACTGGTAACAGTGAATTGAGAAAGATACAGCTGAAAATGAACATAAAAGCCAATCTCATTTAATTATAAGCACTATTAGTAATAAAGTTTTTGTTTTGACTTTAAAAAAGATCTACATAGAAAATTCAAATTAAGAAAGTCACTATATAATCAGATATCTGGTAGAGAGCCATATATTCTGTGGGTCCTAAAATGCCTGTCATTGAGCATCATTATTCCTATGGAAAAAAAAGAGCATTTATTTTTGGAATGGTCTTTAAGCTGAAATGTGTGTGTCATTAGTAATTTTATCCTTGAGTTTACTATTTTGCTTAAAAGAGTGATAAAGTTTGTATTGTGTGTCTTGAGGTAGTAGTTCCAAAAGAAATCAGCTTTGGGTTTTGGTTCTTTTCAATTTCCTTTCCTGTATTCACCCTTGGAAAGCTCTATACAAGTTGATCCTCTTTAAGTGGAAAAAGATATCCCTTAAGAAAGGAGATACTTTTCTAGAGAATGTTTTAGTTCAAGATTTACAAAATTGTTGACCTGTTTTCATTTAGGAGGAGCTAATAGAAATAGTAACCCTATGAGTGGAGGTCACTTTCTACAATCAATCTATTTGCTTCACTGTATTTCTACTCAGACACCCACTATTATGTATGTATGCATGCATTTATGTATTTATCTGTCTGTCTGTCTATCTGTCTACCTATCTATTGATACATACATACATACATCTATCTAATATATCTGTCCATTTATGTGGCACAGCATAAAATACATTGGGCTTATGATGAGGAAGACCTGAGTTCAAATTTAAACTCAGGAAACTGCTAGGTGTCTGACTCTGGGCATTTCATTTAATGTCTTCTGACTCCATTTCTTCATCTGCAAAATGAGGAAAATTATAGTATTTGCTTCCCAAAATTGTTATGAGGTTGGAATGAGATGATATCTGTAAAGCTTCTTAGCACAATGCCTGGCACATTACAAACATTTAATTCATTTTAATTTCCTACTTACATCTATCTCTGGCATTACTTACATATCTCTCATTGTACATGCATTCATTCAAAAAGCTTTAAATTAGCATTTCTTGTGTGATCTATGTTATACTAAGGACTATAAAAGTTTCGAAGTAGAAGATTCACCCTGGCCTCATCAGAAATAATAATTGATGTGATCCACTTTGTGTTTTACAAAACATATTAGCATAAATTCAAGAGTGGAAGCCCTAGAGTCCAGACTCTGAATCAGGAAGAGGCAGATTAGAATCCTGCTTCAGATAATGATTAGCATCATGACCTTGAACATATCATTTAATATCTCTTAAGATCAATTTTCTCATCCATAACATGGGGATACAAATAACATTTACATCAAAGAATTGTTTTATCATGTCAATGAAAAGATTTTTGTAAAGATCATTGCAAAACTGAAAATTGTATATGAATGTGAGTTGCCATCCTCATCTCATTTGTTCCTTTTTATCCTTGTGCAATAGTCAAAGGTGATAATAACTCCATTCTGCAGAGAGGAAAAGTGAGATACTGATGATGGAAGTGGTATGATAAGGTCACAAGCAAATAAGCAGCAGAACAAAATCTCAAACCCCTGTCTTGATCCCAAGTCTAAGCCACATTTCACCATATTGTATTTCTTGCATCTCAATTTGTTTGCCATTAGCTGAGGAACCAAAGTAAGTGAAGGACAATGGAATTAGACTTAGGAATACTGATGTGCCCATTGATGCTATCCTTATTGGATGAAGTCAATCAACAAAGAGATTTTTCGTTCTTGGTAACACTACAGATGTCAGCATAATATTCCTCATCAGGGATTCAGAAGTTAAAGGACAGCTGAGAAAAGTCCAAGGCACTTGGTCAGGAAATGATAGTCTAGAAATGTGCGATTCCACTATTTGCTACAGGACTGAGTTCATTGAATACTGAGCAAATTTTGGACCTGATCCAAGAGAGTTTAGTTCCTGAAGTATTAAAAGGACCTCATTAAAAGAAAGTTTCAAAAATAATACAGTCCTATGGCATGGATCCCCGGGGTATTGTTATAGCAAGGCTCCAGTGTACCAGGTAATAATGCTCTAAAAAGGTGCCTCTAGGGAAAATTGTCATAAAACCAGTAGGCCCTGACAGTGAAAAGGGCTAAAGATCTAGTGCCATCAACAGGATAAGATACTGTTATGGGATTTGAGGACATGACAGTAGCCTTAAGAGACAGTTTGGCATAATGAAAAAAGCATTGAATTTAGATTCAGTAGACCTGGCTTGTCATTCTTTCTCTCCCAGTCAATAGTTGTGAGATTTTGGATTCGTTATTTACCCTGACCCTCAGGTTCCTCATCTTTCCAGTGGAGATGTCCTATCGGCTTGTCTGTAAATAAGCATACTATCTATTTCATGGTGTAGTTATGAGGAAAATATTTGATAAACCCCAAGGCTCTTTAATATTAGGAGTTAATTGCTCTTATTTTAATGCAACAACTTTTTAAATATCTACTAAGTGCAGGGCATTAAACTATATGCTATTGATAAAGTGACAAAAATAAAATAGTGCATCCATTCATAAGAGAACTTATAAAATAGGAGAGAAAGAGAGACAGAGAGATCTCAAAGCAACCTTCCCCTGGCTCATTAATTTCCCAACACTTAAATCATGGTGCCCTTAATTATTTTTCTAAGGAAAATGCTCACCATAGACCTAGGCTTAATTTAAAATGTTCTTACCTCTACCTCTTTGTTCTCCTTCTTTGAAGGAGATAGATGATAGCATTAGAAAGGATGAGAACCTATTATATTTTATTTCATACTATGTGTTTGGTTTGATATTGAACTCACTTCATACTCTGCCTCTACATTACCTTTTCTAAGCTTATCTTGCATTCTTACTTGTCTCATGCAGTGTTGAGCCAAACTGACCTACTTGTTATTTCCCAAACTCACAATTCCCTTTCATCTTAACTTGTTAACTCTGCACAAAATAATCAGCATGCCTGGAATGTACCGAATCTTCACTCCAACTCAGAATCCTTAGCTTTTTTCAAAGCTCAATTAAGATGCCATTTTTATAGGAATCCTTTCCTTAGTTGTTTTTGTTCTCTTAAAACTAAAATTATATTGCATTTATCAAAGATAACTGGTTTCTCAAGTGCCTTCCCCTGCATCCAAAGAGGTTGTCTGTCCCTTGGTGAATTGTACTGGATTATACTGAAATCAGGGACTCTGGAACTCCAAAACTCAAAATAATACTTTACATATATATGGCAAGTAATCAATTATTTTTTAACAGACAAGTTACTTCCCCTACTAGATAGCAAAGAGAGACTAGACCATGTTTATTTCTCATTGCATCTTCTCTACCACCTAGCACAGCACCTTGCAATAAAAGAATATGCCAAATTTCTGGGTTTTACAGACCACGGGGAATTACCAGTCTATGACTTAATGATAAGGCCTATGGATGTGCTTGAGGAACATACGGTTTATGTGAGTTGGCTAGGGTCATATAGCTATTACGTGTATAGCAGTGGGAGTGCTTAAACACAATTCTCCTTGACTCTAACCCCAGCAGGCCATACTGCCTCATAAAGAACAGTAAGTGGGATAAAAATAGAAAGGTAAACACAACTTTTTTTTTCTCTTGTTCAAATAAAAAGAACTCCATCACTGTAAGGAATTTGGTGGTTTTGTGTTTTTCTTTCCTTTTCCCAATTTCATGCTCAGATTTTTTTTTTTAAAACTCTTACCTTCCCTCTTGAAGTCAATACTGTGTATTGGTTCCAAGGCAGAAGAGTGGTAAGGGCTAGGCAATGGGGGTCAAGTGACTTGCCCAGGGTCACACAGCTGGGAAGTGTCTGAGGTCAGATTTGAACCTAGGACCTCCCGTCTCTAGGTCTGGCTCTCAATCCACTGAGCTACCCAGCTGCCCCCTATGCTCAGATTTTAATTGCTATTTGATATCAAACAGAACCCCTTCCAGACATCTAGGACTCTGAATCATGATTAGAACCAAGCAATCAGTTCTCTTTCTGGACTGTTATAAAGACCTGTACTTCAAGAACCTATTGTTAACAAATGTCTGTGATTATGCTGTATTTAAAGGCAACTAAAATCAAGGTATCTGCTTAGGAATTTCACACCATTGCTGAAATCTAAGATTTAGTCAAAAGCAAAATGACTATGAAACCCTCACTGTTTACATAATAATCTATGCATATCAGCTACAACTAAAAGAGAGAAAATGTAGCATGCAGGTCGGGAACTAAGACTAAATAAGTGTTTTGGCTAAATTTAAGAAATCAGAGGATGTAGCTGAAGAGAAACTTGCTTCTGGGGGCAGAGCCAAAATGGTAGAAATAGCACTAAAGTGAGCTCTCTGAACATTTCCTTCCAAATAATTTTAAAATAACACTCCATATTGAATTCTGAAGTTGGAGAGCCAACAAAAGGTCAGAGTGAGACATTCTTCCAACCCAAGACAACATAGAAGGTGAGAAAGAGAGATCTGTGACATGGCATATGGAGGCTGGTCCAGAATCCGCATGGATGAAATACCAGTCATGGACTAGGTGGTGGAGAGAAAAGTAGCGAGGCTGAGAGTACCTAGCAACCTGGAAGAAAGAGATTACAGAGCATCCTTGTGCTACCACTGGGTGACACTTTGCCAGACACTTTGGCAGCTCTGTTGTCTGCACTGCAGGATCATAGTTCAAAAGTAGAGAGGAGTCAAGAGGGAATAGAAGTCTTGATGCGCAGTATCCCTTCTGCTCCCAAAAGATCATGGGGATCTAATGAATAGGATAAGAGCCCCTGAGAAGCAATATTCTTTGCAATCCCAAAGGAGCAGGGGCCTTTTGTGGATTAAGACCAGATATTAGACCAAGACATCAGTGACTAGACTTCTTCCCAGATCAAACCACCTTGGAGATACCAAAAACTTCCAAACCCCTAGAATGTGATCTGTAAAAAGAATTGCAAAAAATCCTAAAGCCTGAGATAGTGCCCTGCACCCCATGTCAGGAACAAAGACCAACAACAATACAAAGTTCCAAATATAAAAACTGGGTAGAAAAAAATGATTAAACAACAATAACAACAAAAATTGACAATGAAAATGTACTCTAGTGACAGGGCTGATCACAACATGAGCTCGAAATAAAAAAATAAATAAATTCAAAACAGCTATAAACAAAGCCTCAAAGTGAAAAAAAAAAGTTAATAGGACACAAGTTAACAATATTTCCTGGAAGAGCTAAAACATGATTTTCAAAATCAGATAAAAGTGGTAGGGGAAAAAATGGGTAAAGAAATGTAGTCAAAGAAAGAAAATAATGAAAAGACAATTAATACCTTAGTAAAAGATATGCCAGGGGACAGCTGGGTGGCTAAGTGGATTGAGAGCCAGGCCTAGAAATGGGAGGTCCTAGGTTCAAATCTGGCCTCGGCTACTTCCTAGCTATGTGACCCTGGGCAAGTCACTTGACCCCCATTGCCTAGCCCTTACCACTCTTCTGCCTTGGACCCAATACAAAGTATTGATCCTAAGACAGAAGGTAAGGGTTTTAATAAAAAAATTAAATAAAAAATTTTTAAAGATGCATCAAAAATACAGAAGAAAATTTTACCTTAAAAACAGAATTTGGTAAATGGGAAAAGATTTTAAAATTCACTGATGAAATAATGCATTAAAAAGCAAAAATGGACAAATGAAAAAAGAGGTACAAAAATTCACTAGAGAAAAAGACTTCATAAAAATTAAAAAAAACAATTGACCAAATGGAAAACAATGTATAAAATCTCACTGAAGAAAAAATTTTCTTAGACATGATAAATAAGTGAGTAGAATCTAATGACTTCATGAGATATCAGAAAACACTAAAACAAAATCAAAAGGATGAAAAATATGAGAAAATGTACATTTTTATCAGAAAAATAAGATAAAAATTTAAGAATTATTGGATTATCTGAGAACTTAGATATCATATTTCAAGAAAGTATCAAGGAAAACTGTCTCAACATCCTAGAACTGGAAGGTAACATAAGAATTGTTAGAATCCACTGATCACTCCCTGAAAAAGATCCCAAAATGAAAAATGAAAGGAATATTACAGCCAAATTCCAGAGCATGCAGGTTAAAGAGAAAATACTTTGAGCAACAAGGAAAAAACTATCTAAATACCATGGAGTCATAGCCAGGGTCACAAAAGATTTTTAGCAACAATTACATTAAAAGAGAAAACTTGGAATATGATTTTTATTTTTTTTTTATTTTTACATCTTTATTTTAATAACAAATTTTCATATAAGTTTTTCAAAGTTACATGACTTTTGTTGTCTCCCTCCTTTTTCTCTCCAACCTCCCACTCCTAGAGTTGAAAAGCAGTTCAATCTGGGTTATACATATGTTATCACACAAAACTTATTTCCATATTATTCATTTTTATAAGTAAATAATCTTATTAAACCAAAACTCCAAATCATATACCTGAATAAATAAGTGATAAATCATATGTGTTCATCTGCATTTATACACCAACTTTTATTTCTCTAGAGTTGGATAGCATTCTTTGTCAATAAGTCCTTGGAATTATCCTGAGTCATTTTATTGTTGTTAGTAGCAAAATCTATCACATTTGATCACTGTACAATATTTCAATGACTGTGTCTAATGTTCTCCCGGTTCTGCTTTGTTCACTCTGCATCAGTTCATGTACATCTTTCCAGTTCTTTCTGAAATCATCCTATTCATCATTCCTTATAGCTCAATCATATTTCATCACCATCATTTAGCACATTTTGTTCAGCTATTCACTAATTTGAGGGATATCCCTTTAGTTTCCAATTCTTTGCCATCACAAAAAGTGTAGCTATAAATATTTTTGTACAAAAAGTCCTTTCTCATTTTTTAAAAATCTCTTTAGATTATAGATGTAGTAGTGGTATCAAAAGGTATGCATTCTCTTATAGCCCTCTGGGCAAATTGGAATATGATTTTTTAAAAGATCTGAAATTAAACCCAAGAATAATTTTCCCAGTGAAACTGAACATGATCATTCAAGGGGGGAAAATAAAAATTTGTTGAAATAGAGGACTTTCAAGAATTCCTTATAGAATGACCAGAGATGAATATAAAATTTAACTTTCAAATATAAGATTCAAGAGAAGTATAGAAAGGTGAACAAGAAAGAAGAGTCATAAAGGAATCAAAAAGATTAAAATATTTGCCTTTCTGTATTAGAAGACACTAAATGTATCATCTAAGAACTTTATCATTAGGGCAGCTAAAAGGATTTACTTAGAAAGAGGGTGTGGAGTGAATCCATTATGCTTGAATCATTTTAAAAAATGGAAAGTGAGAAAGAGGGAAGCCTTCAAAGAAGGAAGATGAAGAATGGGAAAGATAATCTCACATAAAAAAAGGCATCAAGGAAGAGATGTTAGAGTAGAAAAGGTGGAGGAGTAGGGGAATGCTTGAATCTCATTCAAATCTAAATTAGTTTAGAGGAAATTTTTTTTTCTCTACATACTCAATTGGTAATATAAATTAATATTACACAATAGGGAAGTAGGACAAGGGAATAAGAGAAAGGAGCAATGATAAAAGGAAGGTCAGATAAAATAAGGCAGTTGTCAGAAGAGAAATAGACTTTAGAGGGACAGGATGAAGAGAGAGAGAGAAAAGGATAAATAGGAATAAATAGAATGGAGGGAAATGAACAGTTCTAATCATAACTGTGAATGTAAATAGGATGAACTTATTCATAAACCAGAATCAGAAAAAAGAATGCATTTGAAACCAGAATCTGGAAATATATTGCTTATAGAAAATACACTTGAAATAGAGACAGAGAGTTGAAATAAGGGGCTAGAGCAAAATCTACTATCCTTCATGCAAGGTAAAAAAAAAATGCAAGGGTAGCAATATTGGTTGTTTTTTTTTCCTTTTTTTTTTAATTTAGAATATTTTTCCATGGTTACATGATTCAAGATCCCTGCCCCACTCCCAATTCTTTCTTCCCCCCTATTGAATCTGACAAGCAGTTCCACTGGGTTATACATGTATCATTGTTCAAAACCTATTTCCATGTTATTCATATTTGGAAAAAGTGATCCTTTAACATCAAAATCCCAATCATATCCCTAACGCACTCTGTGAACGATCATATATTTTTCTAATACATTTCTGTTCCCACAGTTCTTTCTCTGCATGTGGATAGCATTCTTTCTCCTAAGTTCCTCTGGATTTTTCTGGATTATTGCATTGCTACTGGTAGAAAAGTCTATTACATTCAATTGTGCCACAGTGTATCAGTCTCGGTGTACAATATTCTCCTGGTATTGTTCCTTTCACTCTGCCTTAATTTATGAAGGTCATTCAAGTTCAAATGGAATTCTTCTAGTTCTTTATTCTTTTCAGCACAATAATATATGCCATCACTGACATATACCACAATTTAATGAGCCATTCCCCAATCAATGGACACTCCCTTATTTTCTAATTTTTGCCACCCTAAAGAGCAAGGCTATGAAAATTTCTATACAAGTCTTTTTTTTCCTTATTATCTCTTTGGGGTACAAACCCAGCAGTGCTATGGCTGGATCAAAGGGCAGACAGTCTTTTATCACCCTTTGGGCATAGTTCCAAATTGCCCTCCAGAATGGTTGGACCAATTCACAACTCCACCAACAATGTATTAGTGTCCCAATTTTGTCATATCCCCTCCAACATTTATCACTTTGCTTTGCTGCAATATTGGCCACTCTGCTATGTGTGAGGTGGTACCTCAGAGTTGTTTTAATTTGCATTTCTCTAATCAGGAGGGACTTAGAACACTTTTTCCTGTGATTATTGATAGTTTTGATTTCATTGTGTGAAAACTACCTATTCATGTCCCTTTACTATTTGTCAACTGCAGAATGGTTTGATTTTCCATAAAATTGACTTAGCTTCTTATATGTTTGGGAAATTAAAACTTTGTCAGAGAGTTTTGTTATAAAAAAAAATTCTCCCAGTTCATAGCTTTCCTTCTAATTTTGGTTGCATTGGCTTTGTATGTACAAAACATTTTTAATTTTATATAATCAGTTATTCATTGTATATTTTGTAATGTTCTCTATCTCTTGCTTGGTCTTAAATTTCTTCTTTTCCCACAGATCTGACAAGTATATTATTCTAATTTATTTATTATTTCACTCTTTATTTTTAAGTCATTTACCTATTTTGAATTTATCTTGGTAAAGAGTGTAAATCTAAACAATTGGAAAAACATTGATTGCTCATGGGTGGGACGAGCTAACATAATAAAAATGACCATCCTACCCAAACTTATCTATCTATTTAGTGCCATACCCATTGAACTACCAAAAAACTATTTTACTGAATTAGAGAAAACCATAACAAAGTTCATTTGGAAGAATAAAGGATCAAGGATATCCAGGGAAATAATGAAAAAAAAAATACAAAGGAAGGTGGCCTTGCAGTCCCAGATTTCAAACTATATTACAAAGCAGCAGTCATCAAAACAATTTGGTACTGGCTAAGAGACAGAAAGGAGGATCAGTGGAATAAACTTGGGGTAAATGACCTCAGTAAGACAGTCTTTGACAAACCCAAAGACCCCAGCTTTTGGGACAAAAATCCAGTATTTGATAAAAACTGCTGGGAAAATTGGAAGATAGTGTGGGAGAGATTAGGTTTGGATCAACACCTCACACCCTACACCAAGATAAACTCAGAATGGACGAATGACTTGAATATAAAGAAGGAAACTATAAGTAAATTAGGTGAACATAGAATAGTATACATGTCAGAACTTTGGGAAGGGAAAGATTTTAAAACCAAGCAAGACTTAGAAAGAGTTACAAAATGCAAAATAAATATTTTGACTACATCAAATTAAAAAGGTTTTGTACAAACAAAACCAATGTAACTAAAATTAGAAGGAAAGCAACAAATTGGGAAACAATCTTCATAACAAAAACCTCTGACAAAGGTCTAATTACTCAAATCTATAAAGAGCTAAACCAGTTGTACAAAAAATCAAGCCATTCTCCAATTGAAAAATGGGCAAGGGACATGAATAGGCAATTTTCAGTTAAAGAAATCAAGACTATTAATAAGCACATGAAAAAGTGTTCTAGATCTCTTATAATCAGAGAGATGCAAATCAAAACAACTTTGAGGTATCACCTCACACCTAGCAGATTGTTCAACATGACAACAAAGGAAAGTAATGAATGCCGGAGGGGATGTGGCAAAGTAGGGGCATTAATGCATTGCTGGTGGAGTTGTGAATTGATCCAACCATTCTGGAGGGCAATTTGGAACTATACCCAAAGGGTGATAAAAGACTGTCTGCCCTTTGATCCAGCCATAGCACTGCTGGGTTTGTACCCCAAAGAGATAATAAGGAAAAAGACTTGTACAAGAACATTCATAGCTGCGCTCTTTGTGGTGGCAAAAAATTGGAAAATGAGGGGATGCCCTTCAATTGGAGAATGGCTGAACAAATTGTGGTATATGTTGGTGATGGAATACTATTGTGCTCAAAGGAATAATAAAGTGGAGGAATTCCATGGAGACTGGAACAACCTCCAGGAAGTGATGCAGAGTGAGAGGAGCAGAACCAGGAGAACATTGTACACAGAGACTGACACATTGTGGTCAGAGAGAACATAATGGACTTCTCCAGTAATGGCTTTACAATGTCCCTGAACAACCTACAGCGATCTACGAGAAAAAAAAAAAAAACAAACAACTAAACTATCCTCAAGCAGAGGACAAACTGAGGGAGTAAAAACACCGAGGAAAAGCAACTGCTTGACTACAGAGGTTGAGGGGACATGATCTGAGGAGAGACGCTAAATGAGCACCCTAATGCAAATACCAACAACAAGGAAATAGGTTCAGAGCAAGGACACATGTGATACCCAGACAAATTGTGCATAGGCTAGGGAAGTGGTGGGGGGGGTTTTGGGGGGGAGGAAAAGAAAATGATCTGTTTCCAATGAACAATGTATGAAAATGACCAAATAAAATAATTTTTTAAAAAAGAGTGTAAGATGTTGATCTAAACCTAATTTTTCCCTTAATGTTTTCCAATTTTCCCAGTATTTTTTGTCAAATAGTGAGTTCTTATCCCAAAAGCCGGGGTCTTTGGGTTTATTGAACACCAGTTTGCTGAGGTCATTTACCACTACTCAATTCCATTGATCCTCCATTCTGTCTCTTAGTACCATATTGTTTTGATGACCACTGCTTTATAGTACAATTTAAGATCTGGTACTGCTAGGAGGAGTAACAATATTCTCAAATAAATCAAAGGCAAAAGTAGACCTAATTAAAAGGAATAAGCAGGAAAACTATATATTGCTCAAATGATACAAAGATATTAAAACACTATCAATACTAACTATATATGTGCCAAATAGAATAGCATTCAAATTCTTTTTAAAATTATAATAAATTATTCTTTCCAGAATACATGTCAATACAAGTTTTCAGTGCCTATTTTATGATATTTAGCAATTTATATGCTATCATCCTTCTGGCTCTCTCCCTACGCAAGAAGGGTAATATATGAAAAAAGTTGTACATAAATAATCAAGTAATACATATTTCCATGTCTGTCATGTTGTGAAAGAAGATACATGTTACTTTCACTAGAGAAGAGGAAATCATAGGATCCAAATTCTTAAAATAAATTAAATGAATTACAAAAAGAAACAGAAGGTTTATTTCAAACTTTTCCTTCATAGCTAGACAAATCTAACCTTAAAATAAGCAAGAAATCAAGAAAATTAATAGAATCTTTAAAAAGTTAGATGTGGTGGACATTTAGATAAAACTGAGTGAGAATAGAAAGCACTACACCTTTTTTCTCAGTTGTACATGGCATCTCTCTCAAAACTGACCATATATTAAGGAATAAAAATTGCATAACAAAATGCAGAAAAGTGGAAATATTAAATGCACATCCTTTAGACCATAATTCAAAACACAGTGCTACAAAAATATAGATTTAAAAGCTAATTGGAAATGAAATAATTTTATCTTTAAAACAAATCAGTAGTTCAAAGAACAAATCATAGATATAATCAATAATTCCACTAAAAATGACAATTGTGGGATGTAGACAAAATGGTATTTAAGGGAAAACATATACCTTTAAATGTATATGGCAATAAAAGAGAGGAAAAACAGATCAATAAATTCAGCATTAAAAAAAAATTGTAAAAGAAGAAATTTAAAATCCCTAATTAAACACCAAAATGGAAATCCTTAAAATAAATGGAGAGATTGACAAAATAGAAAGTCAAAAAAATCATATAAAGTATAAAAAAATTTAGGAGATGGTTCATTTTTACAAAAAAAGAAAGAAGAAAACCAAATAACTAGTATCAAAAATGAAAAGAGTAAATGAACCAGCAATGAAGATAAATTGAAACAATTATTGGGAATTTTCTTTTGTTCAGTATATGCCAATAACATGGATGATCTAAGAGAAATGAATGTTTATAAAAATATTAACTCATCCAATTAATAGAATAGGAAAATAAATACTTAAATAAACCTATCTTAGAAAGAGATATTAAACAGGCCATCAATGAGTCCCTGAAACAAAAATCCCCAGGATCAGTGAATTCTGCCAAACAGTTAAGGAACAATGATTGCTAATACTATACATATATGAAAAAATTATATGAAAAGAGTCCTACAAACTTCTTTTGATGACACAAATATAGTTTGGATATCTAAGCTTAAGGAAAGCAAAAAACAAAGAAAGAAATCTAAAGAACAATTCCCATAATGAATATTACTAAAAAAATCTTAAATACTGACAAGGAGATTTTAGCAATACATCACAAAGATCATACACTATGACCAGGTTTGGTTTATGTTAAAAATGCAGGACTATTTCACTAGAGAATAATGATAACACCCATTCATATTAAAAAAAAAAAACATTTAAAAGCATAGGGATCAATGGATTCTTTCTTAAAATAATGAGTAGTATCTATCAAAATGAAAGAACAAACATTGTCTATAACATGGATAAAATTGAAGCCTTCTCAATAAGATGAGGTGTAAAGCAAAAATGTTCACTATTACCACTATTATTCAATATTGTACTAGAAATGTACTAGCTATTGCAATAAGAAAAAAAGAACTTAAAGGAATAAAAATAGTCAATGAGGAAACAAAACTGTCTTTTTCAGATCATATGCTGGTTGCAGAAGTTAAAATTAGTAGTTGGACAATGGTTATATGAAATTATATGGTAGCCAGTATTTATTATATCTTGAGTCAGAAATTTATTTACAAATATATACAAATAGAGAAGAAACAATAAAGAAGAGAAATGTGAGGGGGTTAAAGAGGTTATCTATCCTATCAACCTAAATGTTTTACTCTGGTTCTGCTTAATCCAGGAAGAGATTAATTAGCTCTCAAACAGAAAAGCTGGTAGTGAGTAACCACATGACCTCCTCCAAGATGGAAGCTAGTCTCTTAGGAAACTAGGAAAGGAGTCAGCCTTTCACTCAACCAATGAAGTAGTTCAGGAGTTAGAGTCTGAATGGAAGCTAGGCTCCGAGCTCACAATCTAAGCCGAAGTTGCTAGCAAAGCTCCCTTGAAGACTCTTCCCCAGTCAGAAGACTATCTCCAGAAGACAATCTTTTCAGATTATCTTCTCAAAGACATTCTGCTCTGAGGGAGTTCAGGCTTACTTTTATGGTGACTTCTTATCCCTTCCCATTTTCACAGGGGCCAATCACAGTTTCCAAATTGTCTAGCACTGCCCAGGAGGCAGTGTCTCTAAGACTGACCTCATCTTCAGAAGGTTAAGTTTTCATCAAAAGGATTCACAGCTAAGGATGTGATTTTTCTAAAATTCACCTAGTACGAAGTAGATGTACAATCTTTTGTTGATTCGGTTTAAAAGTAGACTTAGAAGAGTTTATTTTGTCTTCAGTCTAGTGAGGTACTAAGTAGGGCTACTTAAGTTATTGTTAACCAAACTGTTAACTCAAAATAGACAAAAGGAATAAAAGATTCTCTTTCACAAGTGTAAACTCAAAGAGAACAAAGAATTCCCTTTTACATGGTATGCTTGGAGAACTATAGAGGATCAGTTAAAAAACTAATTTAAATAATAATTTCAGCCAAGTTTCAGGATATGAAATAAATCCATATAAATCATCAACATTTCTATATACTACCAACAAAAATGCAACAAGAGACCCAAAGAGAAATCTCATTCACAATGACTACAGAAAATATAAAATACTTTGGTATCTATCTGCCAAGAAAAATTCAAGGATTATATGAATACAAGTAAAAAATACTTTTCACATAAATAAAGAGAGATCTAAACAAGTGGAGAAGTATCAATTACTCATGGGAAAATCAAACCAGATATCACAAAAACAATCATCCTACCTAAGTCAATTTACTTATTCAGTGTCATATGAATCAAACTACCAAAGAATTATATTATAAAGGTAGAAAAATAGTAAGAAAATTCATCCAGAAAAAAAGTTCAAGAATAGCAAGATAATCAATGAAAATAAAAGTTAAAGAAGGAGGCCATGATATTCCTGATTTCAAACTACATTACAAAGCTGTTAGTATCAAATCTGATACTGGATACAAAATAAAGTGGTAAATTAGTGGAATAGATTGGGTATACCATACACAGCAATGAATGACTATAGTAAGCAGAAAGATGGAGGTGTGGGGGACACAATTTACAGAAAGGTTCTCTGATAAAGCCCACATTTCTCAAATATATAGCAAAAATGAGTCAAATTTAGAAAAAAACAAAATTATCCTCCCATTGATAAATGGTCAAAGGATATAAACAGGCAGTTTTCAGAAAAATAAATAAAAACTATCTATATTTATATGGGAAAAAATCTTAATCACCACTGAATTGAGAACTGTAAATTAAACCAACACTGAGACATTGTCTCACAACTAAGTTAAAAAAGGTTTTAAAGGCCATGTAAAAGATTTTCTATTTGGTCCCAGAGTTAAAGGGATTTATTGGAATTTACTGAATAAGGGATCATATTATCAGACTTGGCCTTTATGAAGATCATTTGATTGCTGAGTGAAGAATGAACCAGAATGAGCAAAAACTTGAGGCAAAGAGATTAACTAGAAGACTAGTGTAATAGTTCAAGTAGTAGGCTATAAGAGCCTGCAGCAGGGTGAGGGCAAGGTCAGAGAAGAGAAGGAGGTATATGCAAGAGAAATGTTGCAAAAGTAGAATTGGCAGGATTTGGTGTGTGGTGTGCAGGAGACATGGAGGGAGGGAGAGCAGACAGACAGACAGACAGACAGACAGAGACAGTCTGAGAAAGAGACAAAGAGAGAGGCAGAGAGACAGTCAGAGATAGAGACAGAGACAGAAACAGAGATTTGGATTTTCAATAACTACTGAAATTTAACATTTTCTTCACTTATTTAAAATTATTATCTAAGAGTTGCATAAGGTTCCAAAAGGGTCTATATAGTTCACATCAAAAAAGTGAAGAATGTCTTAGAGATTTGCCTGAATGCACTGAATGGTTACTTGACTTTCCCAAAGTCCCCCATAGTAGAGGACAAGCAGAGAGAAGACTACAGCCAGCATCTCCTTAAAAGGCCAATGACTTATTCAGAATCACACAGGTAGTATCTAGATTCAAACTCAGGTCTGTCTGACTTCAGGCCCAGCTCTCTATCGACTGTGCCACCATCTGCCTTTTTCGTGAGCAAATCACTTAATCGTTGTCTGTCTCAATTTCCTCAATTATAAAATGAGGATATTAGTACATTCTTCACATCCAGAAAAGATAATAATATAAAAATGTTAGACATCAATAAAATATTTAAGGATATTAAAAATTAGAGGAAAAGGAAGCATATAACAAGTACTAAATTTGCTTGCCAGATAATATTTTAATGTGCATATATCTAAGAGTATAGGTTCATGTATCCCATATATGTAACATGTTAACTGCTTTGTTCTTCAGACACTTAGTAGAAGCCTATTAGTTGTTATGAAGAATGTATTTTTCTGTTGAATTAAGGATTTTCTGATCTCAACTCATTGAACTTGGATTCAGTAATAAAAACTCTCTCAAATACTTCCTCACTGTTTGACCTTGGGCAAATCAGAAGACCTCCCTCAGACTCATTTTCCGTTTAAGCAGAATGATGATAATAGCACTCTCTCAGGGTCATTAGGAGGATTAACTGTAATACACATAACTGAAGTAGTAATAGAAGTGTTGGAGCCAAATTTTTCTTATTAAATTAAACTTTTATCCCAGTTTTCTATTGCCTAAGATTATATAAACTTGATCAGCTTGTCACATTCATTTTTTTTCCTATTAGTACATTTTTTTCTAAGTAGTAACACAGAGATGCTTAAATAAGTATTCTGTTCTATGGGTACAAAATCTGCACCTCTTGTGCTTTTGAAATCCTATATACTTATTCATTTTGAAGATAAAAGTGAAACAGATAGCATAGTAAACTTGAAAACATCAATATTATATATATATATAATTTTCAATTATAGATAAGAGTCTGAAAGCACTCTAAATCATCTCATTCCATTTTAATGATTGAGAAAATGATGACTCAAGGAAGTAAGTGCCTTGAAGAAGGAGTTAAAAAAACAACCACACTCTGATAAAAATCTCAGGCCCTTTCACATTTAATACATTAAATATGCCCCATTTAGATAGCACAGAGCACATAAATAAGGCTAATAGCAGTATAGACACTCTTTAAAATAAACCTTATGAGGTCCATCCATCTTGATGTTTTAGGAGATAAACTGTAAGGTCAGAGAGAAAATTAACCCCTAGATATAGTATCACATTTCCCACAAATGTCCTCCTCTGATACTTCATGGTGCCCAGGAGATGATTATGAATTTTCAAAAGTATTGGCAACAGAGCATAAGCTATGTCAGGAAAGGTTTGAATTGGGAATCGAGAGTTGCACTGCTTTTTATATTTTTTGTCTGGGGACAAGACTGATCAAATTAGAAGGGTCTCATGAGAAAGTGGCCATCAACTAATGCATTTGGGAACCCCCAAAACTCATGGAGATGGGATGTAAAGGCACAGAAGAGCTGAAATCTGTGTTAAGGATGTATCCCTACTGAGGATTGAAATACTGGAGTGTAATTGCATATTCTACTTGTCAGATTTTATAAGATACCTTTGTCAGTATTCCATATTATTTGTATATTTCAATCATTCTGACTTCACATAACTGCACTAATTTCTTGTGAAAATTTTCATGCACATTATTTTAAATAGTGGACTTCCCTGCAAGCTGTAAATTTCCAGTTGCAATCAGGATTCTTTTCTCATCACTAACACACAAACACACACAGAGTCAGGGGCTGGAGTTCAGCTATTTACATTTTATTGCATGGGTAGTTCACAAGTTTTTTTGGGACATACAAAATTTAAGGGAGGGAGAGAGAGGAAGGGAGGGAAGAGAGAAAGAAAGAAATGGAGAGAGAGACAGAGAGACAGAGACAGAAACAGAGACAAAGAGAGAGAGAGAGAGAGAGAGAGAGAGAGAGAGAGAGAGAGAGAGAGAGAGAGAGAGAGGGAGAGAGAAAGATGAAAGTAATATTCCTAAATGCTTAAATTTCCTTTCCAGAATCTGAGGTTGTTAAAACAATGACTCATCTTTTTTTTTGGGGGGGGGGGGAATGCTCCTCTAGCAATGGAAATGGGGCTGGATTAAGTCAAAGGCACTAGGTTTGAATCTTGACTATGTCATTTATTGCCTATGTTGCAAGGCAAATCTTTGGATCTCAGTTTCTTCATTTGTCTAATGAAAACATTGGACTAGATGATTTCCAAAGCCCCTGATAGGTCTGGTGTAGCTAACTTCTTTAAAAAAAAATCTGTAAGGAGGCAGCTAGGCAACTCATTAGATTCCATGCCAGGTCTCACAATGGGAGGTCCTTGATTCAAATCTGATCGCATTCATCCTAGTTTGGAGCAAGTCACTTAACTCCCATTGCCTAGCCCTTGCCTCACTTTTGCCTTGGAACTGTGAATATTAAAATTAACTCTCCTCTGATTGTGAAGATCAAAATAGTAACCCCTGCCTATTTTTAGATTTAACAGCCAAAAGTATAAATACCCTACTTAAAATCTGAGTACGGAGATCTGCCCATTTTTAGGTCTAATCACCAAAAGTGTAAACATACTACTTAATCATTAAGTGGGAGTCCTGTGACCCACGTGTGCAATAGTGGGTGATAAATCAAAATTAAACTAACTACCTCTGGATAGTCTTAAAACAAAGCTTCAACTGTAACTGATAAATATAAAATTAGGGGAAGACACAGGAAGTGATGAAAAGAAGGATCTTTAAAAGGAGCTGTCACTTCCTGTGAGGGAGACTTCTTCATTCTTTGGAGTGGAGGCTGGACCTGAGACCCTGTTCCTGATAAGGCTGTTCTAAAATCTCTTCCTTTGAACTGACATGTGGTGAGTGAAAATCTGACTCTTAACTGCTGGATTTTCTGAAAAAAAAAAAATAATAATAATAATAACCTCAGAAGAGACTTACCTCTTGAGAGAGACTTAGATATCTTATCTTATCCTCTCTCTGATTTTCTTAATTCATTCTTTCTACATTTTGTATATAAATTATAAATAAATCTTTTTGGAATAAATTAAATTCCTGGTGACCACATTCTTAAATAATCCAGTCCAACCCTTTTATAATTAACCCCTTTCCCCCCATACATTTCATTTGGCTGACCATGATGGTTGTGATGAAATACCCTCAATCTTTCTGTTGTTTTTTTAACTTTTCCTTTATTTTTGTGACTATTCCTAAGTCAGCTTTTAATAGCTTGTTTGAGTCTAATAGCTGGGAGAGGTAAGTTCAATTTTTTTTCTTTTTCTCCTTAAAAATAAATATAGCACAGCTGTTTTTATTTTTTATTTTAGTGACTAGGTCCTGAGGCCTCACCTGGGAAAACTGTTCCCAACCCTGCCCCTCACCCCTGCAAAACAAACCAATTAGCAGACCCTCAGGTTTTTCAATTGGGGAGGATGTCTATCTTTCAGCTACTTTACCGCAGCAAATAGGCTGTTTCTTAATTAGCTGTTAGGAAAAAAAACCTGGGGAAAACTTTTCATTCCCTCTCAAGATAGAAAGTAATCCTGCTCTGCTCAAACAGAATTTCATCTCTCAGCCTAAAGTCTCCGAGAAAATAAAACTAAACAAAACTGCAGTTGAGTTTTTTTTACTAGCAAGAGTGATTCTTAAGCTAAAATTAATGAAGTTTTAGCCTTTTTTACTCCTAAAAATCTTTCTTTTTTCCAAACGCCACTGTCTCCAGGATTAACTTAAGTGAGAAGTAAAACCTGAAGTAATCAGTTAGGAAGAGTAGTATTAAAATAAGAACAACAACAACAACAACAAAAAATAAACTGGTCCTCTTCACCCTAAGAGGCTTTCACAGCCCAAATAAGGTAAAAAAAATAATAATTTATAAAAACTGTTTTGACACATGGCCAACTCAGAAAAGCAACTCAGAAGCGGCTTCCTGGAAGCACTGTGGTAGTTCTGTAATTTTCACCCTGAGGAAATCAGCTGCTTCCTTTTGCCCCTCCTATACTTAGCCTACAACAAAAGGAGTTAATCCTCTCCCACATTCAAACCAAGGAGTTAATCAAATCAAGGTGTGATATCCTTAAGGGGACCACACCCTTACCTTTAATTTTTACACCCTAAATTTAACCCCTACCCAGTAGCACCATTTATTAACTAAAACTAGAATTATAAGTAATTTAACAAATTATATATATATATATATAATTTTTAAAAATAGATACTATTCTACATGAAAGTTTTCTGAATTTTGCACAATTAGGAACCTTAAAGGTTTCAGAATGTTTCCTATTCCTTATGTTCTTAAGTAATTTTATTTTTCTATTCCTAATTATTGTGACAAGAAATGCTACCATGTGAAAAATTTAAGCTGAAATGCAGGCAGACACACAAATCCAATTGGACAATATCAAATGCTTCTTACATGGTCAAATGGCAAATACTGACCCCATCCAAAACATATCTGGTTTTCACAAGCTGGTTCCTGAACCACTAAGAGAGGAAAATCCTACCCCCAAAATAGAGATGGAAGACCCCTCTCCTATATCTCAGCTTCAGAACTACCTCTCTCATGCTCTGCAACTCTTGACTGACCTTACTTCCCCTGATCCTTCTCCTGAAATCCCATCTTCTCCTGTTCTTTCTCCCTCCCCCTGTCCAATTCCAGCCCTGAGGAAATCTTGTCCTTCTAACAAAACTGTTCCTCCCCAAGCTGACTCACCATTACCTAATTCAATTAAATTTCTTTTCCCCTTAAGGAAAGTGCCCAAAATAGGACACAATGGGGATGTGATTGCCCTAAGACACCATATACTTTTTACTCCCTAAGACATAAATGAATTGACACAAAATGTACCCACATATGAAAAAGATCCCTTTGTGGTAATGAAAAAGATGGCTGACATTTTTTCAGTATAATGCATCATACAAAGATGTTGAAAACATACTCCAGGCTTTTCTAATGAAATGTGAGAAAAATAAAATAATTTCTCATGTTAATAAAGTCCAGGGACACAATGAAGCACACTGGCCATCTCAGCATCCCAGATGGGATTATAACAACTCTGAAGATTATTTACAATTATATCATTGTAGGGAAGCCATTCTAACTGCAATGAGAAAGTGCTCTGAAAACACAGATAAATGGACAGAATTTTAAAAACTTAAGCAAAAAGATGATGAGACACTCTTCAGATTCATGGATAGGCTTATTGAATTTGAGGGTTGGTACCTAGATTTTGATCTTTCTAAAGAAAATTACATAAGACAAATTAGAAGACACTTTGTCAATAACTCTTGCAAAGTGGTCAGGGATTATTTTAGGACTCATTGCCCAAGGTGGCCTGAGATAGATCTTGATGAATTGAGGAAAACTGCTATTTTTGTTTCAAAAGGCAACAAAGAAAAAGAGGAAGAGACTAATGATTTCATGGAGATAATTTGGAAAGAATCGAAATATTTAAGAAATAGAATTGATAAACAGGAAAAAGGGCATGATACTAAACCAATGGCCCTTGCCCCTCTCTGAGAATCTAACTATTGATTCATTACCTGCCACTTCTGTGAGAAGAAGGGCCACAAAATGATGCCCTGCAGAAATTTATTCAAGGCAATCAGAAATAATATGCAGTTTAATAACTAAAGAAATAATAACTATAGAAATGACTATAATAATGATTATAAGAATCACAACTTTAGAAATGATAGAAATAATGATCATAGGAATCACAACTTTAGGAATGAAAATTCTAGGAATAGAAATTGGGAAAATTATAACTCAAACCAACTAACCCCACAACATTTTAACTTCAGTGGAGTTCATCCAAAACATACTCAGGGTGCTACTGCCCCTCCACGTGGGGCAGAAGGTGGTGCCTCTTAGACTCTATTGATTTTGTTGATATTAATTAAACCTTTTCAGTTTTGTCTCTCCTCCAAATAGTAGCAAAGAAGAAAAAACAGATTTTTGAATACAGTACCCCTAAGACTGTAAAAAATACACATTTTAAACATTTTTTCTTCCTACATGTGCCATACAGCATTTTATTTTTCTCTCATTTTTTACATTTGAAGCACACATGTCACCAGTATCAAGATTGTCTTTTAACTATTTTTTTTGCAAAAGAATAAGCTAGATGCCCATTTGCCTAGCATATAAATGCATACCCAAAAGCTTTAGGCTATGGAAACCTGCCACTTATTGATAAATATTTTGGGACTGTTATTAATGTTTGTGTCTGATTCAAGGAAATGGGATTAAAAAAAAAAAGGACAGACTTTCTCTCTACAGTGTCATAGAAGCACAGACTTAACCTGAATAGTGCCAAAAAAGAGCACAAAGGTCAAAAAAGAAACCAAACCAGGTGGGATTGATGAACTTCTATGCCAATATGAAAGGAACTGAACCTAGTATGAGACCTGAGGTTGCAATGCTTGACATTTGTTAAGATGCAGGACTCCTTGAGCCACATTCCTTATGAAATAATTTCTATGAAAGTGCCTACCAGGTTGTTCTGGCTCCCCTATCCCTGAGAAATGAGGAAAGATCAGACCAGGGAATAACACTTCCCTTTTACAAAAAAATCTAGTCCCTTTTTCTCTCTTATATGTGGCAACTTTCTGTATATTATAATTGCTAAATACAATATTACTGCATTTTTCCCTACAGATTTGTGAGACAGAAATTTACTTTAATTGGACCCTAATACAAGGGCCTGTTAGAAATTAATCTTGTTTTCTTCAAAAATTTTATATATGTGGTTTTTGATATTTTGATTCTGATTTTGAATTTTTTCTTTCTCCCAAAGTTTGAATTTTTCTTCTATTTATTTTTCTTTTATATTTTTGGTTTTTCTTTTGATAATTGACTTATACACCCCATAATTCAACCACTTTTGAGTTGACCTGGGTGTTAGTGAACACCATCTTCAGGGAGGATTGTATTGTATTTTTATAAAAAATCCGAGACTTAAAATTTTGTTTGGGAAAAATTTCATGAAAAGAAGTTTTCTAACTCCTTCCTTGAATCCAGAGAATGAACTATTTGGAGAAAGATGTCTGGAGAAACTAACACTGCATCAAGAAGATCCAGAATGAACTTTTGGGCACAATTGGTTGAACTGAAGGGAGTTGAACATTTATTATAAATGTATAATTTTATGCCAAAGGGGACTGTCCCCTAATTTGCTTTTTGTCAATGTGCCTAGTAAAATGTTGGTTTTGCTTTTTCTCTCTTCTATTTTCCTCTTATCTCTGACTATTGTAGTTTCCTCTTAGAAGGTTAAATATTGTATAAATCTGTAGTTAGAAATTTTAGGGGTACAAGATGATTACATTAAATGATCAATGGGGAGACTAGTCTCTCAATGATCATCAGGGGGGATTATGAAGATTAAAATTGTAACCCCTGCCTATTTTTAGATGTAATGACCAAAAGTGTACCCTACTTAAAAGTTGAGTATGGAGATCTGCCCATTTTTAGATCTAATCATCAAAATTAATCATTAAGTGGGAGGTCTATGACCCACATGTGCAATAGTGGATAATGAATCAGAATTAAATTAATTGCCCCTGAGCACAGGAAGTAACACAAAAGAAAAATCTTTAAAAGGAGCTGTCACTTCCTGTGAGGGAGAGTTCTTCATTCTTTGGAAGTAGAGACTGGAGACAATTCTTCATTCTTTGGAGTGGAGGCTAGACCTGAGACTCTGTTCCTGATGAGGCTGTTCTAAAATCTCTTCCCTTTGAACAGACATGTGGTGAGTGAAAATCTGACTCTTAACTGCTGGATTTTTCTGGAAAAACAAAACAAAACAAAAAAATAAATAAACAACTAACCTCAGGGAGACTTGCCTCTTGAGAGAGACTTAGATATCTTACCTTATCCTCTCTCTGATTTTCTTACTTCACTCTTTCTACATTTTGTAAATAAATTATAAATAAATCTCTTTGGAATAAATTAAATTCCTGGTGATCACACTCTTAAATTATCCAATCCAACCCTTTTAAAATTAACCCCTTTCCCCACTTATAGAACCAATACGCAATATTGATTCTAAGATGGAAAGCAAGGGTTGTTGCTGTTTTGTTTTTAAAAGAAGAAATCTATAATCTTCAATAGACTACGGAGAGCACTTATAATTTTGCTAGTACAGTGGACTCACTTTTAAGGAAATTCTCTCTGCTGTACTGGTCAGCACTTTCTTTGCAATTTATGGTCTAAGAGAGTTGTGTCTCTGTGACTGAGAGGTTGAGTGATTTGTCTAAGTCCCATACATGTCAGGGATGTGAGTTGAGCCCAGATCTTTTTGATCTGGAGGCCAGCTCTGAACTTACTCCCCCACCACACCAGGGATGCACCATTGTTTGCAGTTCTAAGAGGTGTAAGTAGAAGAAGCCGGTAAGATGGCCATCTCACTCTCATAAGCCTGGACAGTAGCATTTAGGTAAACAGCCTACCTTTGCAAACCCAAACAGAAGCCTCAATTCTATTTAACCAGATGGAATTTGAATTTGACAAGCTTCAGATTGCCATGTGAGGACTGCCAGAGGAGAGAACAGAGCCTGACCCAGCCCTCAACCCTGTCACTGCCCTCTTAAGTCCCCAGCTCCTTCATTCTTTCTGCAGCTCCCTAGGAAATGCTAGAGTCTGTAACCTTTCTACCCCTGTCTCCCCCACTTCAGTCCCCCTGGCTGCCTATGGAAAAAAAGATGAATGATTCTCATTCTGACTGCCGCACTGCCCACTGTCAACATTGTCTGCTCATCTTGCTGTAGTCCAGAGATGCAAGAGCCCTCTGGCTCACCTGGGGCTTTAAATGGCTGATTGACAGGATGTGCCACAAATGATGTAAGGAAGCCCTATTGGATATTTGTTTCTTAAGGGTGAAATGCAATGTAGCAAGATGGGAGATACATTCATTGAAACAAACAAGTTGGCATTTATTCCGGGCAGTCAGATTCAGTGAAGTGAGTGAACTGGTGCCAGAGCTGAAAGAGTACAGAGGACAGTAGACTGATTGAAACTTATAAGAAGATAGCACACACACAACTAGCAGAGAGGAAGCAACAGCAGCAGGCCCATTAGTGGAGGCATCAGAGTGGAAGGAACTAGGAAAAAAAGGTTCATTGGGGCTTGATTTTGTTAATGCTTCCCCTAAAGGATAGGCATTCCTGATCTGGTCCAGTGGGAAATTATTCCAAATGCCAGGACTCTGTGGGGCTATTTGGAACATTAGAGCTTTATGATAGGAAGCAGAGGGAAAGTAAAGCAGGATATAAGGAAGAACCACAGGAACAAGAGGAAGTTGCTAATCTCTACCTCGATTCAATCCCTTACCAGCTCTTTAATTGTGGAAAGCAGGCAGATATTTGGGGTATAACTAGCTCTTTCATGGCAGTATCCCATAATGTGAAAAGGTGGAGGCTCATAGAAAGGAAGCAGGCGTACTGAAGTGGTTAAGGTCAAGTCTATGTAGATAGAATGTTTAAGGAGAAAAGGGTAAACAAAACAGAAAGGGCCACCTGGGAAGTAATGTATGAATAACACAAGGTGAATGGGGCTATGTTTTTGACTGAAGGGGTGTAGAATTTGTGGGGGGAGTAGAGGGTAATGATAGTAAGGTATAGTTCCTTTTTTCCAATACACCTTTACAATTCAGTCATTTTTGAGTGTATCTACCATCTTTTAAACCAATCTATTCCCTCAGATTCTATGCTTTTGTAGGGAATATTCCTCCTTCCACCTAGTAGGATAAGGATAGGATTTACTACTTAATGGGCATAGCTGCATACACAAACAAGTTTTGAGTTAGAGTACCTGCGAGTGTCCTGTCTTAGATATTTTCTAGTTTTATGATGGTGGAAAAGTCACTTGAGCTACCTTGCCTCAATTTCTTCATCTGTAAAATGAGGGAGATGAAGGTCTTGCTGGCTTCCAAGTTCTCTTCTCACTGTAAATTTATGGTCCTATTGACCATATGGTCCACTTTGTCTCTTCTTGTTTTTACACAAGGCAAAAGCATTCCTTGTTATTTATCTGTTCAGGAAGAAATGATCTTGCAAGAACACAGAGGGGATGACTAATGATAGCAGATGAGAAAGAGGCAGAGACAGAGACAAAATAAGAGAGAGACAGAGAGAGAGGGAGAGAGTCAGAAAGAGTTAGAGCCAGAGGGAGAGACAGAAACAGAGACAGAGACAGACAGAATGAGACAGAGGCAGAGACAGAGAGATGAGAGAAGAGAGAAGTGAATAGTAGTGTCAGGGGAAATTTTTTTTTTGGGGGGGGGGAGGTGTATATTTCTTCCAAACCAGCAAAACAAAATGATAGGCTTTTAAAAGAAAACTAGCAAGACAGAAGAAGAGAGGCAAAAGAGGAGAGAAATGATATTCCCAATTCCACTTGTTAATACAGTGCAAGACTAGCCCCAAGAAAAATCTCTAGTAGGCACCTTCACAAACAAAGGGCACATTTCAATAATCCCTGTACAATTTCTCAAAGCAATTCATTCAGATTATAAAGAATTTTCAGTCCCTTTAGACAGACTTAATAATAGCTGAACCTGAACATCTGTCTATCTTCCATTCATGAATTATACACATGAAAACTAATGAAGCACAGCATAGCCCTCTGTTGAAACCTCCGAATTTCACATCTTTAAAAAAGCTCTTGGCCCCCAAAAATGTTGATCCCTTGGAATTAAGACTATGAAAAGCAGGTGCAACTGGCTGCATTCCCTTTCCTGCCCCTCTACCCCCAGCCCAGTAAGGACGGGAACTCCTCTGTAGATGTGAGAATGAAAGATTATCTCACTCCCACTCTGCCTGCCAATGTCATTGCCTCTACCCTCTTCATCCCATTTGACTTTTCTCTCTGCCTCTTTCCCCTCCTAATCCCAGTTCTGGGCGATTTGTCACTGTGTCGTGCACTAGTTCAACATCTTGTTGTTATTATCATTTTATTGTGGTCAATGCTTTTCCCCCTTCAGTCTTCTCCTTTCTCCTCTCTGAAGCAGGACTCATGTGCATGCACGGGCACACACAGCTGTCCTCACTTCTCCCTGACACTCTTAGCAATGGACATTTCCAACGTTTAGCACAGCGTGCCGTAATGTTGATGTGAAAATGAGAAGCCCTTCACCTGCAATGCTAATTAATTGAAAACAAGCTCTTTCCCAGAGAAGTTCTGGCACTAAAGCTCCGAGTAGAATTCTCTTGCAGGAAGGCAAGCAGAAGCCTAGAGAGGCCACTAGATGGCAGCGTTCGCCCACTCATTGACAAGCACCTATCAAGGACTTGTCAAGCTGTCCATTTAATGTGGTAGGAGGGCAGAGTTTATGGGAGTGCGGAAGTAAAATGGACTGCCTGAAACCAGAAGCCCAGAGGTACGGCAAACGGGAGAGCTACTGGGGTGGTGGAAATAAAACTGAACTTCTAGTTAAAAGCCCTGTTTTGCTTTTTAATACCTTTATTTCTGTGGGCAAATCATTTTGACCACTTTGAGCCTCTCCCACTTTCTAACCTCTAAAGAGAGAAGGATCGACCAAATGATTCCAAGATCGCTTGCTGGTTCAGGTCTCATGAAGTGTCATAGAATCCTAAACTGAAAGTTTTACAAGACCTTAGCGGCCATCGAGTCCCACCCTCTCGGTTCCAGATAAACGAATGGACACAAGCCAGCAGAGGTCAGAAAACACAATAAAAGGACTCTCTAAAGGTCTCTCTGAAGAATTGTGGTGCGGGTTGTAAGGCATGGAAGACACTGGATCGCGCCAGCATCGAAGAAGGCAAAGTAGAACAGCGGTAGCTCAAAAGAAATGCTAAATGCACAAATTTAGAGGTATCGGCACCCAAAATGTTCATGTGCTCTTTGTACCAGACCTTCCTAGCCCCTAGTGGTCCAGTCAGCCATAAACCAACACACTGTATGTACCCTGGCTGCAACATAGTGATGTCCTTTTGGTCCTCTACAAATATGGAGGACCACAACCAACCAACTGAAGGAGGCACAAAGTGACTTACTTGGTATCCCATAGCTACTAAGTGCTGGTAGGATTTAATGCAGGTATTCCTGATTTCACACCCAGTGCCCTATGAAGTATGGCATGATGCCCCTCAAAGATGATACCACCTTCCATGAATGAGTTCACATATAGTGAAAAGGGGAAGAGGGGTAACTAGATGGCTCTGTATTGGAAGCCATGTCCAGAAACAGGAGATCTTGGGTTTAATCAAGCTACAGAGACTTCCTATTTGTGTAATACTGGGCAAGTCACTTAATCCCCATTGCCTAGCCTTTCCTGCTCTTCTGCCTCAGAATCTATATACAGTTTTGATCCTAAGATGCATAATAAGGGTCATTTGGTTTTTTCTTTAAATAATTGCTCCCCCCCCCCCCGAAAAAAAAAATGCTACAGTTTGAGTTTAATTTGGCAAACGTATTAAGTACTTAAAACGTGTAAGGTACTGGATGACATGGGAATTCAAAGACCAAAAAAAAAAAGAAAGAAAGAAAAAAGGCATAGCAGTTCCTCCCCTCAAGGAGTTTTCATACTAGTTGATGTGTTTGCATATGTATGTATATGTGTTTGGAATGGGTGAGGTGTGATAATAACAAATTTATTGAAAAATAAAAACAAAATATACAGAAATTCATAGAAGATAATTTCAAGAGGGGGAGTAAGCTAACACCTGGGAAAAACTGAAAAAGCCTCTTTTAGGAGGTCCTCCCCCCCAACACTCAACTATGCTCTAAAACAATAGGGAGGAATTCTAGGAGACGTAAAGAGGGAATACATTTCAGACAAGGTACAGAGATAGAAGAGGAGATATCCACTATTGGGAACAACTAGCAGGTAGGGTTCACTGGAGAGTAGAAGAAGCAGGAGAAGATGAAAAAAGAAAGGAACGGTAAAGGAACCATACTGTGAAGTGCTTTAAATGCCACATTTTAGCACTTTACCATGTGGTTCTGAATTCCTGAGACTTCATAAGAATACCACTATGCTATTAAAAGATATCAACACACAGTGAAACCACGGGGACACTTTGAATATATTTTGGTGGCTTTTTTAAATTGTGCATAGTATTAAATTATACAAAAAGAGGGGGGCAGCTGGGTAGCTCAGTGGATTCAGGGCCAAGTCCAGAGATGGGAGGTCCTGGGTTCAAATCAGGCCTCAGACACTTCCCAGCTATGTGACCCTGGGCAAGTCACTTGACCCCCATTGCCTAGCCCTTATCACTCTTCTGCCTTGGAGCCAATACACAGCATTGACTCCAAGATGGAAGGTAAGGGTTTAAAAAAAATTATACAAAAAGAAATAAGCATGGTATGGTCCTGGAAAAACTGAGTCAAGGAGCAATCTTCACTTTCTAACATCACAGTCCAAATTGGAAAACCAGCTTCCAAGGAGGAGTCAAATCATAGTTGGAAAAAAAAAAAAGTGTTGAATTTGTGGTCAGAGGATCTGGCTTCAAATTTGAGCTCTACTTGATATTTGTATAACCTTGAACATTTCACTTGATATTTTTGCATCTCAATTTCCTCACATGTAAAATGCAGAGGTAGTACCAGATGACCTCTGAAGTCTCCTTTAGTCCAATATGTACGATTCCATGATCCTTCACATCCCCAACTATTTTCCTATAAGGAAAGTATTCCCCACTAGCCAGGTTCATCCTAGTACATCACCAAATTAGTTTGAACATAGTGAATAATTAATATGTTTGTAATATGACATGTCATAATGAAAGTGTAGTGTATATAGTTTGGGAGAAAAGAAACTAGACAAAATTAGCAGAATTGAATTAAAGCCATGCTTTTTAAGAGCTTTTACAAGTCATTTAAACTCTCTGCTTAATAGAATAGGGATGCTGAGATTTCTAGAACCTTACATCATAAGACTGAGATAAAAAGTAATTTGTAAATAATATAAATACTAATATCTTTCCAAGAATATTCATCTTAGGGGATTCCATTTCCTTATCTGTAAAGTGAAGTTAGATTACATCCCTTGAAGTGATCCCCCACATCAAATTTGCATTATTCAAAATGATAATTATGTAAAATATGGTCATTGGTTCCAGTCTAATGGAAATATGCAGTAAAGGTCTGAGCAATACAACTACTTCATGGAATCCATTTTTCACACTAATCAAGACCTATTACTAGTTCTCTTAAGGTCCCTTTTGGTTGGTGTACCCTATCTTCTCCATTTCTGAAGCCTTAATGTACAATGGTGAACCTTTTAGAGATTGAGTGCCCAAACGGCAACCTGTGCATTTCATGAGAGTCCCTTGCCTTACAGGGAAGACAGGGAAGGGAGGAAGTGCTCCCACTGGGCTGCTGAGCAGAGGAGCAGGTGATATGAGAAATTCCCTCAGGTGTGGTGGAAAAGGGGAGAGCAGCCCCTCTGGCACGTGTGCTATAGGTTCACCAAAACAATTCTAGCCCATATTGCTGAACGTTATGTCATAATCATGAAAATAGATTTACCTGTGATGTTTATGAATTAGACATATAAATTTATGTGTTACAACCACTTAGAACTTTTTAACAAATGTATGGCACCTGCTATCAAATTTATTTCTTTGCCTGTGTGCACCAAAGGGTTTTCCAGGTTGCATATGCCAATCATTAAGCCATGGACTATCTAATTACTCATAACAGTTAGACTGATGTATATTCTGGTTCTGAGTTACATGATCTTCATATAAATATGTTCAAATCAATTTACTTTAATTCTCTACTTAGTTATCTATTTCTGTTCTATATTTAGTGGTTAGCACAATGCCTCATACATAGTAGGAACTTTAATGTTAGTTGATGGATGGATAGCTGGATTTTCACACCAACATGTTTGCTGATTGTAGCTTTTTCAGGAACAAGGAAGAGATTTATCCCTGAAGAGTCATCTGTCATGCTATTATGATCCCAAGCCACAATAAACTGAAATTCTTTGGGGCAAATTCACCTGAGGTGGGGGGAAATATTGCAAGGGCAAAAAAAAAAAGAATCCTCTCTCCTTTACATTTGACACAGAAAGGAGAGGCAGGAACCCTAGAAAATGAACTTTTAAAATAACATGAAGTGACAGTGGTTGCACAGAGAAAGAAGTATGCCCTTGTGACAACACCCTGGGACAAAGCTCCTTTTGCCCCATGCTAGTTACAACTCTGTTATGATATAACATGGTAAATTATGTAGTACAAAGACCAGTGCCTATTAGCATGACATAAATCTGACTTCTGGCTCATAAGCTACTGATTCAATATCAGCATTTTATTTTGATATCAATAAATATAGAGGCAGCAAGAATTAATAGAGAGCCGACCTTGGAGCTGAAAGGACCTAGATTCAAGGTCATGACTTTGATGTTTAGATCAAGGAACTTAAAATCTCAGTTCTAGGCAATTTTCTAAGATTATAAGTTGCAGAAAAAGCACCAACCAGCTTGGTTAGAAAGATATTTCCATACTTTGGAATTTCCTAAACCAATGAAATCATAAGTTCATTCCCATTCGGATAAAATTGAAGAGTATTAATATCAATTTCAAATTAATGCAATTCTTTATATTCCAGAGGTCCATGGAGAAAATACAAAAGGATCTAACTGAGGAGCTAGGAACTTCAAGATAGAATATGGTACCTTATAGTTTCTAAGGCATTATGGTCTGCTTTCTTCTTTGAAAAGAGAGGCTTTTTCTTCAGTGGAAACAGGAGATAGCTTTAGCTTTTGAATACATTCCAATTCAAGATGTGCCTCGAAAGGAAGTATATCAGCAGAAAGAGTAGAAAAGGAGATGGGGAGGGGGGAAGAGATATAAGTATGTAACTGATGACTGGATAGAAGCCAGATTACAATTCTGAAAGGGTGCATAAGCAAAAAGAAGCTTCAGGTACAGAGAAAAATAGAGGAACAGCCTGAGAGGAGAGAAGGGGAGGGGGGATGACTTCATTAGTAGTAAGCGCCAGACCTTCAGAATGATTGATACCTTTAATAGGAAAATGAAAATCTGGGCTAAAGGGATTCCCTCTAATGAGGAAAGAGTTGTATCTAGAATTACTGTTGATTTAAGCAAAAATCAACAGACTTCTGTTTTGGACTAAGAAAAAAGGAAATTATCCTTTTGAAAGCAGTTCAAATTTAAACTTCTGCGGAAGTTGTCTAAAATCCATAAGTGTTGGCTCACCACAGATATCAGATTAGTATCATGTGCCACTTGGCAAAGTGCTAGGAAGTGGAAATTTGGCATTTTCCCCTTGTACAGGTTCACCATCCTTCCAATTACTGAGATTTGTATGAACTTAGCCAAGTCATATAGGCTCTCTGAGCCTCAGTTTCCTTATCTGTAAAGTAAAGGGGTTGAATAAAGGTTTTTTTCCCAACTCTAATTTCAATATCCAGTGATCCTATGATTTTTACCTGCCCAACCACCCTCCCAAATAAAATTAGCTTTTTATATGCCCAAGATTATTTTAGGAAATAGATCTTTTCCGTTCTCAGGGATTCTCAGCGCAATCCACTGTCTATTCCTTCCACTCTTCAGCAATGGCTGCAGAGAGCACCCAGGTGTCCTCTCTCGTTCCCTCTTTGGCTTTTCTAACTTCCTTAGTCCTCACTGCCTGCCTCACACTACCACGCAGCCAACTATCCTATTGCCCAGGCCCTAGGACAAGCCGAAGGTGGTGGGCTCACTGTACTACTCGACACCCACACCAGCCCTTGTGTCACCAATAGCACCTGAAGAGGAAAGGAAAGCAAAATTATACCTGCTCAAGAAGGGCCCCAGGTGGTAGCGTAATGGCGAGACCTTTACATCCACTCGGGTTCCATGCCACCCCATACATCAACAACATGTAAATCAAGGAAAAATCACTAGGTCCGCCCTCCAACACACACACACACACACACACACACAGCTCTCTGAATCCAACACACATTGACTGAGTCCTCTACATGAGCGTGGTTAGAAAAATGAAAGGGAGGAGGAACGTTCTTGCGGGAGGGAGGGCTCGCAGCTCTGTACCTCCGCCATAGATGCTCCTAGGGAGGGAGCTGATAGCCCGCAGCTTGCATTGTAAACAATTATTACTGAGCCTTCCCTTATTTTCCCTCAACCCTGGCGTGGTGCTCTCTGAGAGCACCTTCATTAAATGCCACAGACTTAAAGCTAATAAATCTTGTTCCGTATCCTTTATAAAATGCCTCTGTTTATTTTTCCAATAGTCCAGCATTCGTAATAACATCAGATTGGGAGATACTGGGTGAGGGGGAGTAGAAACCAAACAAGAGAGAGAAAGGTCACGAATTTTTTTTTTAACTACGTGGGTTTTTTTTATTATTGTTATTTTAGAAGTGTGTTTAGCACTGAGACAAATTGTACATTTACCGCAAGTCACCAGGACCTAACGAGCTCCTAATGTGCCCCATACTTCAAGGTTTTTCAGAACAGGCCAGTAACTTAGCAACGGCAGCTAAACCTTGACGGGAATAATCAGTATTTGTGTTGCAGCTTCAGGCTTTCCCACTGTAGAGGTTTCTGTGTGTTTTTTTCTTTTATTTCTTTCTTTCTTTCCTCCCTTTCTCTTTTTAAAGGATCCCACAACAAGGAAGAACAGTCATGGCTGAGAAAGGACCATTGCAGCTTCTGGATCACATAAGGCATGGAGAGAGGCCAATCCTGAATGAAGGGTGCTTTCAATGAACACCAAGGGAGGGAAGAGAGGTGAGAGAGGCTGAATATAGCCATTTATGGCAGGTTTTTCAGGGCAAAGTACCAACCTCCTCCCCCTCCCAATTCCCTCAAAAGAGTATTTATCTTGAAGCCACTGAGAAAGACTTCAATAGACAGAAGAGCTAGATGTTATGGATAAATCAGGACAGAGGTAGAATAACTTGAGTAGAAAGTTCAGCAAAATGAACTATTTCTGCCTCTGTAGTTTGATCATGGACAACTCAATTCCAGTGCATCTCAAAAAGCATATGCACAACGGTGATAGAGGCAATGAGGTTTCATTCACTCTATTTGAGTGTCAAGGCTTGACTGTTTACATCATCTTTTCCCATCTTTTAAATGATGCCTTTTTATTTTTTTTCTTAAATCATAGATATTTCCCAATCTACAATATACATAGACATCAATACAGTTACAAAGAAAATCAATTAGGCAAAAAGAGACCAATAGCCCTCTTAGAAAAACTAACTCTTGTAGCAACATTTTATGTTTTTAAATCCTTCAACTCTACTGAAAAGAAAGAAATCATTTCATACGCTGATCTTTAGAACAAAGAGCCTTCCTTAAAATATCTCTTATTTCAATTGCCTGTTAGTTACCATTTTCATTTTCATTTTTTTAGTCACTTCAAATACTCCTCTCTTGGTCTACTTTATTCATGTTGTATTATTTAACACAAGTCTTCCCACATTCCCCTGAAGTCTTCACATTCATTTTCTATGGTGCAATGCATAGCTCTTTGCATTCATATACAATGGTTTTTTAAGTCCTCATCCAATAAACAGCCTGTTTCCAGTTTTTGGCTACCAAGTGTAGTGACACTATGGATATTCTGGTATATTTCAACATGATTTTCAGGTAGTCTGATAATTCTTAAATTATCTGTCTGAGATCTATTTTTCAGGTGAGCTGTTTTCAATGAGACATTTCATATTTTCTTCTTGTTTGATTTTGTTTTATTGTTTCTTAATGTCTTGTGATTAGCTTCTATTTGCCCAATTCTAATTTTTAAAGAATGAATTCTTCCATGACCTTTTGATCCTCCTTTTCCATTTGATCTATTCCGCTTTTCATGGAATTCTTTTCTTTAATGGATTCTCCCCACCCTCCTTTTTTCCATTAGGTCAATTTTGTTTTTCTTTTCTTTACTGGATTTTTGTTTCCAGTTGACCAATTTTGCTTTTTAAGCTGTTATTTTCTTTTTACCTTATCTTCTTTTTCCCATTTTTCTCCTACCAGTCTTATGTAACAATTAAAAATAGTGGAGTCATAAACTGTTACAGATAAAAGAGTGATTAGCTTAAATTGTGACCGCAGAAATATGGATTCAAGACAGTGTCTTGATTTTAATCAAAATATAAAGTGGTCGCCAGGGAAAAATTCTCAAATATGTAATATACCCAAGTCAGCTGGGTTTTATAGAGATTTTAATTAATACAAATGAGGAATTAATGAAAAGGGAGAGAGAGAGTAAGAGGAAATAATGAGAAAAGGGGTAGGCCAGCCCAGGTCAGCCTAGGCCAGCCTCAGCCCAAGCCCTAAGAGAGATCAGTCAGTCTTTTATCAACTCACCACAAGATCTGTCCAAAGCAAGATTTTAGTGTTCAGAGAGACACCAGTTCAGCTTCAGCTAGCTCAAACAAATTCAGCCACCAAGCCCTTCAAGGCAGCTTTGGCCAGCTGCCTTCTCCAATTCAGCTTTTCCCAGCTAAATCCCCAGCTGCTTCTTAGCTGAATGAACCTGGAGCCCTTTCAGAGCTCCTTTTTAAAGCGAATTTTCTCCTATGTCACCTCCCCTAAGTTCTTACATCTACCAATCACAGTAGATGTTTTCCAAAGGACAGACCACTCTGAATTCACACCTGAGTAGACTAAACTTTTGAGTAATTCACACCTGAGTAGAATAAAATCTTGAGTAAATTCTCACGTCTTTGCCCCTTGTAAGTTTACAAGTTGCCTGACCTTTATAGGTACTTAGCACCCTTTTGTATTAGATCTAAAAATGGGCCCAGATTAAGGGTTTTTTGCCTTATTATAAGTATGGGTTAAGTACTTTTCATTGTTCAGCAAGGAGTTTACAACTTTATCTTCCCCTAAGGCATGCTTAAGAATGGGTGAAGTAGAGTTCCCACATTCCTGATCAAGTACCTTCATTGTTTAAAATGAGGAATGGTCTTAACCAAGTGTTCTGAAGTAGGGTCTGAGAATTTTTAAGATTCACACTTATTTGATTTTAAAATTCTTTTCTGAGTTCTTCCAGCAATTGAGCCCCATCCCCCACCCCTTTTTTAAGTTTTGCATGTAGTTGCTTGGATCTCATTGTCCCCTACTGTCTCTGTTCCTTGCTCTTCATCTCCATAGAAATTTTCTATAGTTAGATGTTTCTTTGGCTGTTTGCTCATTTTCCCAGGCTTTTTTTTTTTTGCCTGTAGGCAGAGAATTCTGAAACTTGCTGATTCTGTCTCCCCTGTTGATGGCTTGCAGAACTCATCCCTCTGAGCTATTTTGCCCTGGGACTAGGTCTTCACCACAACAGGCTTGAAAAGGCCAAATGCTGTGGACTTTTAGGCCTCACTGTAGGCTGGTGCCGGGGATTAGGACTTCAAGGTGTAGCTATGGGGTATGGGGTGCTCTGTTGTTGGTGTAGGAAGGGTCCTGGCATTCCAAAATTGATCTATGCACAGGCTTAGAACCTAGCATAGTAGGTGGGGGGGGGATGGTTGACCATTATTCTTCTATGTGTAGCTTTACATCATGAAAGATGACTCTGCCTATCCTCCAAGTTGTTTTTCACAAGGGAGCCCTGTCTCTCCATCTTGCTGTTGGTTTTTAACTCCTGTCATTTTGAGGTGCTTTTTAAAGATTGATTGAAATGATTCTCAGACTGGTTTCAGCTTTCTCTGCTACTAATCCACCATCTTGGCTGCACCCCAATCTAGTCAGGCATATTTGAGACTTTTCTCTCCCCAACCTCTCTAGGAATGCCTGGGTCAAAGGACATCAAAACCATTAAGTGATGTCTCATAGAATTCCAAATTGTTTTCTTGCCCATTTGGACCAATTCACATCTTCAGCAGGAGTGTTGGAGCACTTAAATATTTATTTGAATATGACTTTGAGAAGACAAGAAAGATACTCAAGAGACTTAGGGGTGGAAGGAGTTGAATTTTGATTCCAGAAGTCATAAACTTTGCAACCTTTGGTACTTTTCCTCTCTGGGCCTCAGATCTTAATATGAAAATAGAAAGAAATTATCTTTAATGTCTTTATGAGGTCTTATATTCTGTAAATCCCTGCCTTCTGTAGAAAAGGCTGGTACAGCTAAAGGGCAAATTACATAGAATTTTTTTTCCTTAAATAAAGTTAGTATCTTTAAAATGCCTCCACAATCTGCTTTGCCTGTTCTTTCTGAAATGGGGAGGATTCCCATATTTTCAGCACTTCAAATGCCTGTTGTTTGAACTAACAACTCAAGAGAATAGGTTTAAGCCCTCTGAAAATGAAATATTCATTTGCCATTCATAACCAGAAAGGAGAGATAGCCTGTTAACTTCATTGAAACACCTTGCTTCTGTGGCAACACTCAAGAAGTAGCTGTTTTTAAATTCCTTTTTTTGTTTTCCTATTAGTGTAGTTATGTTGATGTCTTCAGTGGATTATGCTGTGTGCCAGATAGGTTCATGCAAAAAGAAGAGATGCTCCTCTCTTCCTAAGATATGCCAAATATCTCACTCAGGTTGGGAGAATAATAGATAAAAGTGAATGCTGGCATCTAAATTACCAAGATAAAATAGAAAAGAAAAATGTTACTTTCGATGTTGTTTTTGCTGTTGTTTAGTGGAAATTAAAGGTGGTTTTTCTCTTGACCTATGCAAATTAGGAGTGTTCAAGTTATAATAATAATTATTAATAACAAAAATAATAAAAACAGAAGCTAGCATCTACATCTTAAGATTTAAGATTGTAAAGCATTTTGTATATTGTTTGAACCTCACAACAACCTTAAGAACCAGGTGCTATCATTATTAGCATTTTTCAGCTGAGGAGACAGATCAACAAAGGTTAAATGACTTTCACAGAGTGACACAGCTGGAAAGTTTGTTTCTAAGGCAGGATTTGAATATGGGTCATAAGCCTTGTGCTCTATCCACCATACCAACTAGATGTCTGTGAGAAGTATTATATATGTCATTAGAGAAATATATGGCTGGGAAATAAAAAAAAATGATGGCCACCCAGATAGCAGTGACTATGAGATACCTTCTGGCCTCCAAAATTATCTACAAAATGTCACAAAAACTAGAGGACATCACCCAGAGCAAAGGATTCACCACCTAGGGCAGTTTGTCCCTTGATAAGAAGATCATAGGATGGGCAAGCATGGATGGTTTACAATCTTTCTGTGTAATTAGAATCTGTTACCCTAAAAATAAAAACTATGATCCCCAGAAAAACTATGATTGCCAGCAAAACTATAATTGCCAGAATGTCAATCACTTCTTCTCATTATATAATGATATAGACAGGATATCAATTGAGTGGAGGTCCATCTTTCACTCTCTTTTCCTTCCTGTTACAGTTTTCGTGGAGCAGGGATTTTTGAACAGGTAGAAAAAAACTCAGTAAGGTGGTTCTGTTTTGTCAGGTAATAAACTTTATAAAAATAATACTTGAAGTATTGGATATTAATTTAAATTCTACACTTCTTCCTCCTGGTCCATGAGATTGCAGAACCATGAGAGTGTTTAAAAAAACTAAAGAGAAAGAGGAGGAAATTTCATTTTAGTGAAAGGGAGAGGAAAAGCTCAAACCACACTGAAAGGAAAATAGGGACTAAACAGAGCTCAGCTTCCCCCAAATACTCTAAAGGAAGAGAGAGAGAGACAGAGACAGAGAGACAGAGAGACAGAGAGAGAGAGACAGAGACAGAGACAGAGAAAGAGACAGAGACAGAGAGAGAGAGACAGAGACAGAGACAGAGACAGAGACAGAGACAGAGAGAGAGAGAGAGAGAGAGAGAGAGAGAGAGAGAGAGAGAGAGAGAGAGAGAGAGAGAGAGAGAGAATCTCCTTGAAAATTGAATTAAGGATCCCAGATTAAAAGTTCATAATAAAACCTACCTGCTAACTTGGCCTCAGTATATGTCTTTCTCTCTTTCAAACTTTCTCCGTTTCTATCTTTTCATTAATGTCTCTCTGTTTCTCTCTGTCTCTGTGTGTGTACATTTGTAATCCCATTCTTCGCCATAGTTTAAGCTTTGAGGATAGTATAGCACTCAAGAATAGGTATGATGGCTTAGTAAGAAAAAGAGAAGAAGAGGTAAGAGTGGGCCAGGACTTAAACTCCAAAGACCACAGTCATAAAAAACCACAGGGCTTACTTTGTATGGATTACAAGAAGATTAATTGCCTAGATGCCCATAGTTGATAAAAACCAGGCCTGCTATCCATCCATGTTAAAAACACCTTCTTGGGGTCAGAGTATGGTTATAGTTCCCTTTGGAAATGAAATATTGTTTAGCCAACCATATACAATTCCCTCAGTAGAGGTTTCTGGGGGCCATTAGTTAGGTGATTAGAGGGCAACTGCTGAAGTGCAGTCCTGTCATTACATAATCGCTCTGCCCACCATCCAGTTTCCAATGCTTACAAAGTAGAGAAAGTAAAGAATTTTGACTTTCTATGGATATCATGATTTTGAATTAATGTTTGTTGAAAATGCTCTGAATTTTAAAAACACTCCTAAAAATGGGAAGGGGAGGTCAATCGTCATTAATTTATTCTTCTCTACTGTATATAAATCTACATAGAAACATCCCATTGTAAATAGTGCCATCATCAAAAGTAAGGAGGGAAGAAGAGAGATGTGATCACTTCTGCAAGTCCCTCAGCCCTTCCTTAGAGGGGTCAGGGAGAACAAGGGGCAGTGTTGACAGAAATTACTCTCTGTGTTTGCCCAGAAGCTGAGAAATTCATGGTCAGATTTCAAACCAATACCTGGAGACAGGCAGCATCAGCCTATATGTGAATACAGATGATATGTCTGTGGTTAGCTGGGGATAATAGGTTTCTCAGTTGTTTGTTTAAAGTTTTATACTGGATTTCCCAAGGTAATCCCCATTGGTTAGAACATGAAATGGTGCATACTCACTGAATAGCCCTTCTGAAAGGCAGCTAAAATTGGGACAAGGACAATCTGACATTCTTTTCTGTTTATCAGGCTTAGGAAAGAAAAAAAAATGTAAAGGCAGTGTCATGCCCTGGAGTCCACAATACATCGCATCACAATGCCATTCTGGTTTAATGATGGACCATTTTATCAAGCTTCTAGAAAGCTGTCAAAGCAAAATGATTTCTGACCAGGATTCCAAAATTTTGCAACCAATTTAATTGACAGCACTCCCAGTGTTGAGTCAGTTCTACAAAGAAATCCAAGGAAAGGAGCTTTTTAGTCTAGCTTATCCCCACTCTTATTACTCTCTATAGATCCATAACTTTGAAGGGATAGGGGAAGTTGCTCCAAATCGAGTCCCTTCTGAAGCAGTGGTGAGTTAATAGATACAGTATTGAAGTGGCTGAAGCTCCCCCAACCCCAAGTTACAAAATAGCACTTCTCAGAAATCTAAAGAGGAAAAGTTAGTTATAATGTTAATGCTGACATATAAATATGAACTCAAAGAAATAAAAAAGATGTATTCACCCCTCTGCCGCCAAACTCTTGTACTTGTGCTGACATACAGACAGGAAAGTGTGCCAAAGGAATATCTATGATGAATCTCATGAAATGTGCTAGAGTTCCTAAATTAGTGCTCCATGGGAACCTTTTCACTGAGTGTAGGTAGGAAAAACATTTCCAAGGCAAAGGAGTAATGATCTTCCAATGGCTATATTGCACAACAGATTTGGCATTGCTCTGATATATTTAGAATGGTCTACCACAGGGTATAACTGTTTCATACATTCAAAGTTGCTTTCTTCATCAGTCAAAGAGGATAAATGCTCAGAACGTTTTCATTAGGTGTCCATCATGGCGAATATCCTCCTGTCCCCTCTCTACTTATCAGAATCATCTGATCTCCTTCTAAGATTAACTCTTCCAAAAAGCTTTCCCCAATAACTGCAAAATATACTGATCTGTTTCCTTTTTAACTGCACATAGCACTGATTGTCTATATTATACTTTAAAAAAATCTTGGTTACATTCAATTTAATTGGACTGCTTTGTATTGAGAGGTAGCATGACTCACTGGACAAAGATATGGAATTGGAGTTTCAGTCCCAAATCTCCTACTTATTATTTGTGTTGACTTGGAAAAGTCAGCTCTAACATTGTAAGCCAATTGTTTTCTGTTACCTGTCTGTAAAGTGAAATCCATCAATAAGATTGAAAGCAACTTGAGGACATGGACTAAGTCTTATAGTTTTTGCTTATTTCTCCCAGCAAAAAGCACAATGCTTTGATCATTTATATTCAACAAATGCATAATAAAGTGAAATGAATTGACCATAGCAAGACACAATTGAATGTAAGACTTCCCAACATCTTTCAGTGAGCAGCCTAGGTATTCTCATAGGAGCTCTGAGTTGTTCAGTGCCAACTCCTGCCTTTACAGTCTGTTCTACTTTGGGGTTTTGGTTTTCAATTATTATGACAATTTTTGTCATTGCTGCTGTTTGGTTGTTTCAGTCATGTCTAACACATTGTGACCCCATTTGGGATTCTGTTGGCAAAGACACTGGAGAAGTTTGCCATTTCCTTCTCCAGTTCACTTTATAGATGAGGAAACTGAGGCAAATAGGATTAAGTGACTTGCCTACAGTCACACAACTATTAAGTTTCTGAGACTAGATTTGAACTCACTAAGTCTTTCTGATACCACCTAGCTGCTCCATTATGGTGATGAAATCATTAAGTATTGAATTTGGAGGATTCCTAAAGCAAGGATTGTAAACCTGGGGTTCATGAGCTTGGATGAATGCAAGTTGGAGTAATTATTTACTCTAGAAAAGAGTCTGTTAAGGTGGCAGAGCTTTTTATTTTAATAATTATATGTCAATAAAACTAACTTCTTTACCTCATTCTGAGGAGTCTAATAACTTCATCAAAGTATTAAAGGAGTCTATGAAACAATAAAAATTTAAAAATTGAGAACCTCTCACAATTTGATCTCCTCTTATCCAACCAACCTCCCCCTCCTCTTTCCACAGATGAGGAAACTGGCCTGTTCTGATCTACCTTGCCATGTAGAGGCAGAGACAGCACAAGAATCTCAGGGTCCTGAATCCCACTTTGCTGATTCAGAGACGGGTCTCACTATGCTGTTGCCTCATCACAATGCTGACTGCTTTGAGGCTAGCCCTGAAAAGCCTCAAATATTAAATTCCTTAATGCCCCAAAGAGGCAGGATAGCAAAAAAGACTTATCAACATATAATTATAAAAATTTAAGCAAATGAGACAATCTCCTTTTTCTTTAAAAGATGTTTTCAGAGTCAACAAATTGAGCTACACAGTTTACGAGCAATGGGCACCTGTTCCTCATTGAGGAGATATTTTAAACATCAGATGTAAATTGAAATGTTGCGAGGATATTCCAGACAGAGAGAAACTCATAGGAACTACACAGCATGGTAAAGTAAATCTCTGAGCACTTCTTTTCATTTTCGAGGGACAAAAATCTCACCAATATTGTTCAGAGGTTAAGCCTCAACTAGCCCACAACAGGAACTCTCTGTAATCCTGGGTCCATAAATTTACAGTAATAAACTATTTGAACTAGATGAGATAAATTGAATAACATGGATTATTTTCTCCAACCAGGAATGTCACTCTTTTAATTCTGTATAGTCAGATGATCTGGGACCAAATATTTTATCTGCACAAAAGTACCTTAGATAAGTCACTTACTGTCTTTCTCATTTTTGTCATATATATAAAATGAGGATCTTGGGTTAACCAGCCTTTAGAGGTCCCTGCCAACTCATCCATTCTATGACTCTATTATATTTATCACCTGAATTCTGTTCAAGATAAAGGCCTTCGATTCAGAAGATGGGAGTATATGCCCTGCCTCTGACATATGTTGGTTGTGCTGCTATAGATAAGTCATTTGACTGCTCTTTGCCCCAGGCTATTCTCTAAGACTAAATTACAATGCATATTGGCATTGGTGGAAGGAGTTTCCACATTGAGATTTCAGAAAAATGTTCAAATATAGTAGATATGGATAAAAACTAAAAAGTATGGAATAATGTACTTGGTGATACAAATATAAATACAAAAGTAAAACTGTTCCTACACTTCCAAGAGCTTCATTCTAATTAGTGGATGAGAGACATATAGCATGTAGAGAAATAAGCAAATTCAAGGTCATTTTATAGTGGTAGGGAGCACTGGCAACAGAGGGCATCAAAAAAAGCTCCTCAGAGGAGGTGGCCTGAGATGAACCTTGAAAAAAGAAAAAGAAGAATTGAGGTGGAACTGATGAGAGTGTACTGAAGGTAAGGAAGGTTTGGGGGTGACATCACTTCGAAAAGGCAGTAGACAGAATATAGATTACAAGAAACAGCTAGTCATGCAGGTGGACTGGAGCATAGAGTGTTATGAAGAGGAATAATGTGAAATATGACTGGAAAGATAATTTGGAACCTAATTGTCCAGATCTTTAAAGGCGAGACTGAAAAGTTTATTTTTATCCCAGAGAAAACATGGAGCAACTCTCAGCTTTTGAGCATGGGGACAGTTATATTGCAGGAAAATATTTTAGACTGCAATACTCCAAAATAATTTTCTGTTCAAATAAGAAATTCTAAACTTTTAGCCCAAAGATTGCTCTTGGGCCTAATTCCTAATATGAATTTTGCTCAGAAATGGCTCAGAATATTATATTATGCTTTTCAAACTATACTTAAGATTTCTAGCCATGATCAGATGATATAATAGAGTATGCACCTAACTTGGCAAATGAAACCAAGCAAGGTTGAAGAGGGCAGTGCCTTGGTGGAAAAGATTAGAATTTAAAATGACACTGGCAAATTAGAGCAATAATCAGAAATCAACAAAAGGAAGCTGAGCAGGGACAAAGGAAAGTTACAGAGGGGGAAAAAAACAAATGGAACAACTTGAGTAAGGAATGACTGACTTTCCATGAGGAATAGAAAAAAAATAGCCAGTATTCAAAAATTCACAAGCTTGGAATCACAAACACTGATTTCAAACAGAGCTGACACAATACTAAGATGCATAAATAGATGTAAGAAACAGCAGGACCAAAAGGTAATCTTTTCATGGTACAAAGCATGAACATAGACAAGGCTGTTTCCCGGTCTGAGCCCTTACAACTCATCCTGCAACATGGAGCATTTGAAATGGGCTCAGAAAAGAGTAGCAAAAAACAATAAAAATGGGATGAAAAATAAAGTCTATAATTGGTATTTTTTTCTATTCTAGATTGGAAAAGTCCAAGACAACAAACTAATAACATTTGAGTGAATGTTTGCTATATAGATGATTTTGACCTTCACCTCCATTTAAGGAGAACAAGTAGAGATATCCTTATACGTGTCTAGGTTTCCACATCCTGAAATAGGATCTTGAAATAATGTAGACTGTACACAAGGACACAGCATCATGACCATCTCATGGTTTGTTCATTCTTCCATTGAAGAGCAATGATATCCCATGATGATGTCTTGACTTGTGTCAGAATTGGATTTAAGTGAGGCAAAATTTCATGAGGCATCAGATTGTCTCACTCTCTTCCTGAGTCATTGAAATCCAGCTAGTGATGGCCCAGACTTCAGTGAATGACTTTGACATCTTTAAAGTCTGATTCAATGTTAAGTGTTCCACAGGGCTGCTTCAACTGCCATCATGGCCATTAGAAAAAATTGTTCACATCCACAAAAAAAAAAAAGACTGAACAACCATCCTACATAAGCTTAAAGTCATATCTCTGTCCCAATCACCTGGACTTTACTCAATTCTTGCATTTCCTTGTCCATTCCACTAAGTTGATTTGGGTGGAGGGGAATTGTTTGTTTTGGAATATCTGCTCAATTGCCTATAAACTCTCAGGTATGCTTAAACCATTCAAACAACCTTCAAAATATCTCCACCTAAGCTCTATTTGGGTTACCATGTGGAATTTGAATTACCACTGGGACATCTAGGTGGACAGTGCTCTGAGTCTAAGTCATTGGAGATAAAGATCTAGATCCCAAAAGAGAGCTGAGGTTTGGAAATAAAAATATGATGGTGGTTTATAGATAGTAGTGTAAGCTGAGAGTGAATAAGGTTGACCAGAAAGATGGTATTTATCTCTCCCCTTGGGACACAACATCCTTTGAACCCATTTCCAATTGGAGATCATCCATTCTCCCACTCCTCCGGGTGGAAGGATATCTTTATCATTTTCCACTGTCTCTCCAGACATTTCTCTTTCACTAACCCTCAGTGACATTTCTTTCTTTGAGGCTTCTACAATCTATTCAGGCCAGTGTCTTTAGTCATGTTTCTGTCATATGCTAACCTTAAGGTCATTCTGGAGAGGCAGTGATGTGTAGCCTAGTGGAGAAAATTAGAACCACTCTATGTTCCTCCCTCTTTTTTTTCAATATGTCTGAACAGCATCAATTCCCTTTTTTTCCTTTTTTTCTGATCACAGAATAAGGTAACTCTACTGTTAACTAAGCATTTCCTTGACTTTGGCATTTCAATTTCCTCTCTTCCCCCTCCTACAGGATTTTATTTCAACAGTTTTAGCACCCATTATCTCATGATTATGTGGCTGTTGAAAGGAGAAACAGAATATGTAAAGAGAGACTGGTTGGAATTTCTGGGTGGTACTTGTTCTACAAACCTGATTTGATTTCACCTTCTAAGGAGAGTGTAAAAAGATAAGATTCACACCAAGAGATGAGAAAGACTGTGATCTCTTTGAAAGAGATTTTACTGGCAAGTCTAAGAGTTGCCTCAACAGCAACTCCAAGTTAAATTCTCTTCTTAAGGGAACTTAAAGGTTATTGTGAGTGCTTTACAAGTTGTCAAGATCTGTTTATTGACTTTTGTGAATCATCTCAGTTTCTTATGTGTTTTAGTATCTTTCTCTCCTATAAGCCCTTGGCAACTTCTATAATATTTTATAGAGTAAAACATAAGTTATCCTCTACCTGTTTGCATTTGTTACTTGCAGAGGCTTTGTAAGAACTAAAGACTTGATTATCCAGATTTGTGGAACCCAGACTCAAATTATACCTTAGATATATTTAAAGATTTTCCCCAACCAAATACTCAGTGGAGGGAATGAGTCAAAAGCAGATGATTGTTTTGAGAAGATTCCTAGGATTTGACCCAATCTATGGGGAAGGGGAAACTAGGGATCTGTTGGGACATCTATATGATTTAGTGGATACAGAGCCAGATTTGAAGATAGGAGGTCCTGGATTCAAATTTGACCTCTGATAATTCCTAGCTATGTGACCAAGAAAGTCACTTAACCCCAGTTGCCTATCCCTTTCCTTTTTCTTTTACCCTTAGATACCATAATTCTTGAAAATAACTATTTACATTCAATGTTTTTAATGTCATAATCTTCCTTTCTTTGATCCTCTTGTAATCAGGTTTTCAAAACTGAAATCAGCTACTTTCTGAAAGTTTGCTAATGACACCCCTAATTAACAAGCCTTCCCTCAATTTTCATATTTTTTTTGCCTCACTTCAGCTTTAAAATATTGAACAGTGGATGATAACAACTGGCTGGAAAATTAATAAATTTATAGGCTTGGAACCAGGATGATCTCAGTTTTAATCTGTCCCCATATTCATTATCTATGTGACTGGAACCAGGTACCTTAATCCTTACTTGCCTCAATTTCCCCTTCTGTAAAATGGGAAGAATAAAAGCAGCAACCTCCCAGGGATGCTGTGAGGATCAAACAAGATAATAATTTTAAAGGATTTTAAACAGTGTCTGTTACATAGCAAGGGCTATATAAAATTTAATTATCATTTTTTAGAGTCAAAGGACATGGATTTTAAACATCACATTTTCAGCTTACTTATCAGAGGGGTAGGCTTGAACTAATTCTAACCTACTTGAGAAGCAATTTTATAGGGAATTTTTAGTTAAATTTTTAATTTGAATATTTACACCTAAAAAAAGCTAAAGTCAAGGAATTGTTTATCATTTTGTTGCTTGAATAAACAAGAAAGTGATGAAAAAAGTTAACAATGCATATTAAACTTACAAGTGTCTTTGGGTACATTACCTCCAGATACATATTCAAAGAGTCAATTGTTAAATAATTACTAGCATACTTTCATTTACTAGTTGTGTGGCTTGGGGCAACTTAACTTAATTTCTCCTAGCTTCAGTTTCTTCACCTATAAAGTGAGGAAATTGGTTAGATTGGATGGCCTATCATTTCACTTCAAATTTTAGGTCTATGATCAATACTCATCACCTCTTCCCACACATTTTCATTTCCTTTTACTTTAGAAATACCATTTCTCCTGGCTATTTTATATCCCTCTGACTTCTTTTCTGTCTCTTACACTGAATTCTCCTTCCCACACAGATATTCTTTTATTTTTCTTTTTAGGATTCTATTTTCCCATCTCACCTAGATAATGTACAAGAACTATTCTTTGGCCAAATCCCAATTCTGTTCAGCACAGAAGCAATTTAATGGCTCCCTGATTCCAGGGTGAAAGGGTACCCTAATGTTCAAGTTGGTATAGATACCTGATTAGCATAGCCAAATAACTGACTCAGAACTCTGGAATTCAAGAGAGCTCTGCTAGTCTCAGCTTCCCAGTAGCTGAAGCTAGAAGTATAGGCATGACTTCATTGATTCAAAATCAGTTGATAAAGATTTATTAAATATCTATTATGGGCCAGGCACTGTACTAAGTATTGGGGATACAAAAAGAGACAAAAGACAGTACTTGCTGTCAAGGAGCTTAGAATCTAATGGGAAAGAAATATATACAAAGTAAGTTATATATAGGATAAATAGAAAATAACTATCAGACGGAAGGTCTAGAAATAAGAGGGGTAAATGAAGACTTTCCGTAAAAGATGATATAATAATAATAAATATCTTCTAATCATTCCTGGCATGGGAGACAGTCAGAGAAAAGATCTGGGACTGAAAAGTATATCTTGTTCATGGTCATTTCTCTGAATCATTAATGGAGGTGTTCCCCAAGAGTTTGTCCTTATTCATCTTCTCTTCTTTCTCTTTTTCCTAGAAATCACAATCATTTCCCCTGATTTCACTATCACCTCTATGCAGGTGACTCCCAAATTTTTATTTCTAGTCCTGACTTTTCCTCTGAGCTCTGGAACATCATCTCTTATTACCTATTAGGGAATCTTCATCTGAATGCCAGTGTGGCACTTGAATCTTAATATATTCCAGACCAAGTTTATTAGCTTAAAACCATTTTTCTCTTAGTGGCTTCATTATTTCCATTTCCCCACTATTTCTCAGTTTCACACATTTGAAATGATGGGATTATTCTTTATTTTTTGCCCAGACAACTTCTCATATTCAATTAGTCACTAATCAGCCCATTCTATCCCTAAACTATCTCTCAAATCTGAACCCTTTCCTCAGTCATCACTACCAACATCTTAGTTCAGGACCTAAATTATCAATGGGCTTTCCCACATCTACTCCCTTCAATCCACTCTTAATTAAATAATTAATTGGTTAATTTGAAAAATTTAGGAAGAGCTATTCTATGCACAGCACTTTGGTAGGCATTGTAGAAATTACAAAACTTAGATGACCTACAATCTATTCATACTAATCTTTCCCCTTGGCCAACAGATCTTCTCTGGTTCCCAACTGCCTACTATTTAAAAGTTAAATTCCTTTTCTCTTCAACTCTTCACAATCCAATCTTCCTTCCTTTTTATTTTAGCTCATATTTTCCACTCCAATGATTGTATGGTGATTACAAGGCTTTCTGAAGCCCAAATTTATAAACTTATTTTCAGATATTTTGGATAACTCTATTTTAACATAATTGTTTTTCCTTGTAAACTGTTCATTTTCTCTTATGTGTTTAAAAACATAATTTGGAGAAGGAAGTCATAGGTTTTGCCATACCACAAAAAAGGTCTATGACACCAAAACAGGTTAAAAACCCCTGCTCCCGACAAACAGAAATAGTATTATACTCTCCTTCCTCCTTGCCTTTGGCTATCCTGCCTTCGGTGCTTACAATGTCCTTCCTTCCCTTTGCCTCTGACATGCAATAAAACCTTAAAAATCATACTCAATTGTCATCTTTTGCACCCTGCTTTCTAAAGGCTCCCATAGTAACCTTCCCCCTTCAACCTCAGACATAACTCTTTTAAAACTCTCTAATGTTATTACCTTGTAATATTGTGCCTCAGGTTTCTGAGTTTGTTTCATACTCACAATAGACTAGTAATTGCTTGAGGGAAGGGACTGAGTCTGCACAAAATCTTGGTTGAATGAAATGAATGAGGAACTGCTGATTATGTGGTATATTTGATGCTGAAGGGTTTCAAAGGTAAGGTCATTTAAATAGAAAGTATTTACAGCTGGCAGAAATCTCCTTTCACCCACCTCACTGCCTTCAGGCAGTGATACTGATACCTTGATTAATGATCTTCCTGGTGCAATAAGGAAAGACCTTTCAGCCTAGAGGTGGCAGAAGTTTCTAAGTGTCTTTGCAAGGGAAGTTTCCGTTTCTTATGCAGAACATCATTGCCTTTGGTGTTGGGGGAAAATCCTACTTCACTGCCTGCCAGATGTCTAGGAAGGGATGGAGAGCAATGAGCTTTTGCACCCTCTCCTCTCCTTCCTTTCTATCCTTTTTTCTTTTTCTTCTTTTCATTCTTCTCCCTACTTCTCAATGACTTCTCATCTTCCTCCTCAAGTTTTCTCTATCTCCTTTTCCTGCTGTAGTTCTCTCTGTCTCTGTTTCTGTCTGTCTCCTCCTCTCTCCATCTCTCTGTCTCTGTCAATCTCTGGCTTTGTCTGTCCATCTGTCTGTCCCTGTCTCTCCTCTCTCTGTTTCTGTGCGTCTGTCTGTTCATCAGTCTGTCTTTCTGTCTGTCCGTGTGTCTGTCTCCCTGTCTCTGTCTCTGAAATAGCTGTGTCTACTCTACTTCCAAACATTGTACAGTGGCAAGATGAAGAGAATTACGAATATGTGCAACCCTGCTTTGGGCTAGGAAACCAAAGTTGCTGACACTTTGCCTTCAGAGACTTGCTCAACTAAAGGCAGTGGCTTTGATGACTGAAAATCTCATCATGGTATAACAGGCAAACTGGTTATCTTTTCTTCCAGACTGAGACATCCTGGTTAAAGTGTAGAGGAAAATAAGAAGGTGGCCACATCTTAGTCAACTCTATCTGTTATTCTATCCAGGGCCCTTATCTAATACTCCACCCAATTTAATTTAGAGTTTTGTTTTTGTGTTTTATACATACATGTATATATAATATTATATATATATGACACATATATTATAACATTTTCCCATCTTAGCAGCAACTCAATGTCTATTTATGCAGCATTTCACCATTATTAGTATCATTAATAAATAAGACATAAAGTTTTACAAAACTTAAAGTTTGATATAAATGTTGGCCATCATCATGATACTCCACAAATCCTCTGTTCTTCAAATACTTCTCCTATCTAAAATCCTTGTTCTGTATTTTTAAGATTTACTTTATGAAAAAAAATGTGTTTTATACCAATTTGTACCAGAATATTTTTGCATGCATACATACACATAAATGAATGTGTATGTGTGTACATGTATGTATGCGTGTGTGTTGAGCAAAGTAAGTACATTCACAGTATTATGTGAATAATTTCTATTCAGTAACACAAATATTATGTGAATATTTTCTATTGACTACTATATAAGGACAAAAAGCATTTTAACTAGAACTGAGAACCCCTACGAAAACTACCAACCTGATAAATTGAGCTCTTTCTACTCTGGAAGAAAATCAGTAAGGAGCTCCTGTAGACCTGGAGAAGGTGTAGGGTAGATTCTTAGGGCCACCCCTCCAGGGCTTTCACCATGTATCCCATGATCATATGACCATGCTCTTGCTTTTGTTCCCATTATATATATTTTTTCCATTTTTTAGAAAAAGATAGATTAGGGAGCAGGAATTAGTAATGTTTGAAGAGTCAAGAGAGTTTGCCACAGCCAACAGAACACTAAGAAACAATCTGGTTCACTACCCTAGTAGAACTGCTAGGCAACTGAGACACCATGTCCTGCAAATAATTCTTCTATTAATTCTGCTGTACTTGAACATGAGCCTGATGGGGAAAATGCTTTGTAGTAACTGCTTTAGATCTGAGCCCACTCTCCCTAGAAACAGAAGTGGAAGAGGAGAAATTATGTCCTCTACATCAAGAGAATGTTTTCTTCTGTACTTCTGCTATGCTCTCAGGAAAAAAAAAATCACTTTATAGAAATTATTTGATGTTAATTGTTTATGAATATTGATAAGAAAGCAGCCGGTTAAATTGATTGAAATATTCTAATCAAATGACATCGGTTAAATTGAGGAGATATTAATTTTGTTGTTGTTGTATCATTTCAGGAGGGTCCAACACATTGTGACCCTATTTGGGATTTTCTTAGCAAAGATACTGGAATAGTTTGATATTTTCTTCACTGAGTCATTTTGCAGATGAGAAAACTGAGGCAAACAGGGTTGAGTGATTTGCCCAGGGTCACATGGCTATTAAGTGAATGAGGATGATTTTGAACTCAGGTCTTCCTAGCTAAATACTGGCACTCTATCCAGTGTGCCACCTAACTTGCCTGATATGGTTACTGGTATAGAATGAGGGCACATTGGAATGGGGTCTCAAGCTGATAGCATTAGGAAAAAACTCCTTAAGCCCTTAGAGTCACCCCTAGAGCCTTGAAGGAAAAAGGTAGCTATCTTCTGGGATATCTTTGGGAGAGCAAATCCAGATTCAGACCTCATACATATTCTTGTCACTGAATCCTTCAATAAAACTACTAACTACAAATAACTAAGAGATTCAATGCAATACTGCCTCAAACAAGTGGAAACTTGGATCAACGCATTATATAGAAAAGCTAAAAGAGCTTTTATTCTATCATATCATTATGGTATTATAGGAGGTCACAACATCCTAAAAAATTAGATGAAATTTCTTCCAACTTTACTCTAGATACTAGCATAGTTGTATAATTTTCCAAGACAATATTTGAAAGAGACATCTTTTTTTGGTAAAAATATGCCAGCATGAAAAATCCACAAGAAAATATTTATAAAGTACTTTGCCAATTTAAAATTGCTAAATAAATATCAGTAACATTATTATACTTTAATAAGATTGTTTATAATATTCCATAGTAAGATGATAGCATAAAAGATAGATGGAAAAATGAGAAAGGCTATGTGTGTTAGTATGCGGCTATGATGCTAAAAATTGGCAATAGGGGAAATATAGGTTTATTACTAACAACTATTATTAATATACTATATTTCCCCAAAGAGTTCAGAATACTTCTAAGGGCAATACCTAATTAATCTTCACAATAGCCATGGGAGGTATGTAACAAGCAGATATCATTATCCACATTTTTAAGATGGGAAGCAGAAGCACAAGGGGTTTTAAGTAATTTGGAGAAAATCGCATAGCATGTCAGTGGCAGAACTTAGGTCTCCTAACTTTTCAAGTTTACTACTTAACCCACTAGGACCATGTTCTCCCCCACGACCACTGTGTTTTTATTCTGCACTTACATTTTATAGAAAGGAAAATAAAGGCTTAGTTGTTTTGCAGTCTCCTCAAGGTCATGGGAGTAAAGAGGAAGATAACCATTGGCTAGCTTTGTGATAACCATTAGATCCAAATGTCAGAGATATTCTTAATGCTGGAGATACTGGAAATTCCTTATCACTAAACTATTAAATTTTCTTACTAAGAAATATGAGAATGGTATATTTTGCCTCTGTTATACCTGTCTCCCTTCCTAGTTCTTTTCTAAGGGGAATAGTTTTCAAATATTTAGCTAAAAATACTTATGGAGGTGAAAAAAGTGGGAGGGAGTAAACGTGTTTTAAAATCTATAATTTTAAATTTTAATTGTGAGAACTAAGAAGGGAAGTGGGTCAACTCTCAAGAGGGAACTCATCTTGTCCTGGTTCTGGTGACCAGCTAAGCTGTTGATTTGACATTCCAGGGAATTGGGAAATGGGCCTCCTCACAGGAATAGTGCCTGACTGTGCTGCAAAACTCTTAACTGTTTGACCTTTCCAGTTTTACCTCTTTCATTATATAAAATGAAAAGAAAAAAAAGGAAATGAAGGTTTGAGCAGGAGCTATGCCAACATTTGCTCAGCAGATTCCATATCTTTAGCCCTCCAAAGCTTTTCTAAGCCCTGCTTAGAATCTCTAAAAAGTAAAAAAAGGAAACTCAAGCTTGGGTTTCTTTACATGGGGAAGCACCTATCTTCTCCTTCTCCTTCTCCTTCTCCTTCTCCTTCTCTGTCTCTTTCTCTCAATTATATAAATTTCTTTCTGTTCTTTAAGACTAGTATTGGACTTAAATAATTATATCATCCTTAAAGTAAGCATTACAGTAAAGCAAAGAGAAAAAGAAAAAAGTTATATGTATATAAATATAATATTCATGCATATATACATATGTATATGCATACTATATATGCACACATATATACATACATACACACATAGAGAGGGGATGGGAGAAAAAGAAGAGAATAAATGTGAATAGAATTTGTCCCTATTCCCCTAATCTGCCTCTCCTTCTAAGCGTAGCTTTGAACAGATTTTATAATTACTTATCTGTAACATATTCTTTCCCTTGAATTGAATGTAAGCTCCTTTGTATCCCCCTCACCTAAGATTATGGCTGGTACTTGTAAAGGCTTAATAATGCTTCTCAAATAAATGAATACTTACTTGGTTACATACATATCTTATCTCTCCTACTAGTATGGAAGGAGCACAGGAACCATGCTTTATTTGTCTATCTTTCCTAAAAAGAAACAGCATGGCACAGTAATTAAATGGATGCCATTGGAAGTAAACAGACTTGGATTGAAGCCCTGTTTAGGATATATACTAGCTAGTCAAATCACAATATCCTGTTGTTCCATCCCCCTTTGCCAAGGCAATGATCTTAAGTTACAAATTGCTGACCTTCATTGGTAGGAGTTTCCACACTAGAAGCTTCCTATACTATTAAACCACTGGTCCATACAATATATAGATATAGATAGATATAGATATAGATATCTGCTAGCACCTCGGACAGCAGTTGCCTGTAGTTTAATAAATGTTTGTGTCAGTTTTGAAGTACCTGGTGTAGAAAATTAGGCTCCAAATGACTAGGTGTATTAAGGCCAGGCTCACAGTGTTGATGTGGAAAAAATCACTTAACATTTCTGCATCCCACTTGCCTCCCAAGTAAAATGGGATGTGCTACTCAAGAGAAAAGCTTTAAGATGGAACTAAAATAATAATATAAAATGCTAAGGAAATATGTACTATAAAATACTACATTTTATGATTCCAGGTGGAAACCTTACACACTCAGTAGATTAAATTCAGACAAAATTCAGCAATTTTAGGTAGTGTTTCTCAGTCAGAGTTAAACTAAGAAATAATATGACTGTCTGGTTAATTGTCTAGATTCTTTGGATTGTTGTGACTGCAAAGAACTGCCTTCAGTTGATTTCATTTTTAATAGTTTTTTTTTTTAAACAAAATGAAAGGCAATATCAATATGTGGGCATATTTCAAACAGACAAACAAAAAAAATATCCTCCCTGCTGTGAAGTGAAATAATTTTTTATTCTTCTGAGTTTTGGAAAAGGGCCTAATTGGGAAGGTAATAGATTACAAACTACTTAAGGAAAGGTACAGTGTGACTATTTCCTCTATTACTCTACATAACAAGTGGGTTTTGTACCCTCTAAGCATACAATGAAAGTAAATGACTGATTAGTCACACTCTATCATTCCTTTGTTTAAAGAAAGAAAGAAAAAAATCATCTAGCCCCACCTTCTCCTATTTTGTTTAACATTTTCAGTTTAGGGAAGTGGACAGCAAATAATCTCTTTCACAAAAATTACATTTATTTTCTAGATGGTTCAGAAAATATTGTTTACTCGTACCAATGATAAATTTAAAGGCCAGTGAAAAAAGATAGAGTAAAATGGAGAGGGATAAGAAGCTAGGAAAAGAGACATAAATTGAGGGAGAAGGGATAAAAAAGAAGAGGGAGTATTCTGGCATTTTTTGCTAAATTGGAATAGATTGAGGGTACCAGATTTAATACTAATTCTATATACAACATATAATCAAATCCAAAGACTTTATTAGTTTTGATCCTCTATATTTCTATAATATTTGACATTTAATAAATCCCTACATCTTAAAACTTTCTCCACCTGTTTCTCATGCTACATTATAATATCTTAGTTCTTATCCTACGTCTCTGGCAACTTTGTGTTTTTTACTCCCTCAATTTGGGTTTTTCTGAATATTCTGTACACTTTCCTCTCTTCTTTTATCTTTAGATGATTAGACTTCTCATCCATTTCCAAAGCTTAAAAATCATGTTTATGCAAATGACCCCCAGATTTATATATCCAACATTTAATACTTGTCCAAACTTTAATTCTGCTTTTCAGCAGCCTGATGGTTATTTCCATCAAGATGTCCTGTCATTTCAATCTCAAAACTGTCTAAAATGAAACATCTCCTACCCTTTTCTAGCTCCCCCTACTCCTCTTCATAATATCTTCTAATCATGTCTATCCATCCATCCAGCATAAATTTTTGAGGTCGTGATATGTGTAAATTATTTTAGATAATAAAGGAAATATAAAATGATTGCTTCCCAGCCTCAAAGACCTCACAGACAAGTAAGGAAGATAAAACACAGACTCAAATATTTTTCAAAGTAAACTTCACTGGAATGCTACTACTTTCTCAACTACACAAGCTGGAAATCTTGGACTTGCTCTTGATTTTTCCCTTTCAATTGTTTTAGACTGGAAAAAACACAGAACTATTAAATAGTCATAAACACCAAGCCTTCAATTAGGAGAGGGATACAGTACAATCTTTAGGCCTCTACACAGAGTCACATACTCAACACCCACACAAAGCTCAAGGCTCTGGCTATTCTGGCTTCTGATCCCTGGGAGTGCCACCTTGCTAGATGACAACTCCAAAGCACCATAGAATTTGGGGAACTTATATTCCTCCTAGGGAACAAAGGGACAGGGGGAAATGATTGATTGGCATTGCCATGGCTACAAGGAAATGGGAGTGCTCAAACTACACTGACAAGCTTGGGAAGGGAACCATAGCCAGAACTAGGGCGCCTACCTTATAAATGGATAGTGAAGGGGAAAATCCAGACAAGCACTGGGAAAGGACTCTGATACAATAGGAGAAACTTTAGGTCTGCTAACTTCATCTAACTAGGGCAATTAAATATCTTAAGGTCTATTATTCAATCCGAAATAGCTAAGTGAAACTTCCTGGGAGGGTGCATTCTCGTGGGAACAGAGTCAAACTTGGGGTCTCCAACTTTCAAGCTGACTAAACTTTGGAGATTTCCAGATCTCAAGATTGAGGTTTCTAGATTCCAAGCTGATAGCTGCCTCTCTAGAGAAAATGCCAATTCTTCAGTTTGGCATTTAAGGTGGTCCACAAATTAACTCCAGATTGCCTTTTCAGCATTATTTCACACTATACCCTTCACAAACTCTACATGCTAGCTAAATTACATGACTTACTCTCTACACAAGTTGAGTATTTCTCCCTGGCTTCTGGTCATTAGCCAAACTGTCTCACCATTTCTGGAACCTACTCCTTCCTCATCTTTTGCTCTCAGAATATGTGTCACTTCCATGCTCATCTCAAGAGTCAGCTCTTCTACAAAGTCCTCCTTCTTCCAAGCCTTCAGTTGTTGATTCTCAATTCTTTATGAATTCATCATACATATTCCTTAGCTTTGTATATATTGTAATCCAACCCTCATCTTTTAGACTGTAAATTATTTAAAGAAAGAGGCTTTTATTTTATCTCTTTATAAATTTAGAGCCTAGCACAAAAGATTTCAAATAAGAAGAGCTTTATAAATGCTCATTGAATTTTTTGAAATGGTGAAATCCAATCAGCAAAAATAGTCTTCCTTCAAAATCTCTTTATATTAATTTGTTCATTTTCTTCCTTCCTTTTTCTTCCTTCTTCCTTCCTTTTTTCCTCCCTTATTCCTTCCCTCTTTTCTTCCTTTCTTTTTCTTTCCTACCTTCCTTTGAAGAAGTAGCAATGGGGCAGATAGGTTGAATAGCTAACAGAGCTACAGGCCTGGAGTTGGGAGGATGCAAGTTCAGATCTTAGCTGTGTGACCCAGAGCAAGTCCCTTAACCCTGATTGCCATGGGCTCTTCTGTCTTAGAACTAAGATAGAAGGTAAGGATTTCAAAAAAGATAAAAAGAAAAATAGTAATGGGGAGTAAAGAATATTCCAATCCTCCCTCACACTTTTACCAGTGAGTTGAGGAAAATGAGTGAAACTGAAACCAGTACCAGAAAGAATGGCCAGGAAGTCTGTGTCAAGGGAAAGCCAGGTTTCAGTAAGAGTATAATGTATTACAGAAATAGGTGAGGAATCAGTTTAATAGGAAATTAAATTTGTTTACTATAGAACAGATATGCCTGAGGGCATATGGGAAGGGCAAAGGGTTAGGATGAAACTTTGGAATGGAAAGGTTGAGGAGAATAGAAATGGGGAATAAGGAGGTAGGTAGTATGGAACGGAGTTTGGATGATTATCTCTGGGAATCCAAAGTCATTGGGATATGAAAAGTATGAGAACGTTTATTATTGGGTGGAAAGTGTTAATCATCTTCCCTGAAAAGACAAATACAACAGGAGATTGGAAATTTGAAGTCAAAGAGGGTTGCTTTTCTTTGTACTAGAGTTTCTTCACATCCCTCTTGATGGAATACTGGCCTGGCAACAAGAGGTGGAAGATGCTTGTTTCATGGCAGAGTTTCACCACCATTTTTTTAAACCCTTACCTTCTATCTTAGAATCAATATTAAGCAGTGCTTCCAAGGCAGAAGAGTGGTAAGGACTAGGCATTTGAGTTTAAATGACTTCCCCAGCTTATACAGCTAGGAAGTATTTGAAGCCAGATTTGAAGCCAGAGTCTCCTTTTTTCCAGGCCTGACTTTCTACTCATTAAGCCATTGTCAACATGAAATCTAGAAACCCCAAACTTGTAGCCTAGTAAGATCTGATGAACCCCAATTTTTAAGACTAGCTTGTAAATTGGAGACCCCAAAGCTTGGACTTATTCTCTGTTCCCCTGAGAATCCACCCTGAAGGGGTTTCAGACTGAATAATGGACCCTAAAATAAAAGACAATCCACTTCTGGTGGGGGCTAAGCCTAAAGCTAGTGACTCTTTAGTGCCTTAGACTGCACTCCCAGTACTGGAAGGGTGTGTTATACTGGGAGAGGTTTCTGGAGACAAGAAGAGTCTTTTGGTTTGGGCTTGGCTGAAACTGCTAGCCTGAGATTCCCTTCAGGGTAGATTCTCAGGGGAACAAAGAACCAGTTCAAGCTTTGAGGTCTCCAATTTACAAACTAGTCCTGAAACTTGGGGTTCATCAGATCTTACTAGGCTACAAGTTTGGGGTTTCTAGATTGCATGTCGATACCATCAAGCTTTCCCACACCATCATTTTTAAAAGAACAATATTTGACCCCAAGTACATAGAAATTGTTGACTAGTTGAAACAGAACCCAAATCATTTCTTCTGCCTTTTGTTCTTAAGTTTGGTTCAAGGGAAAAAAAAAATAGAAAATCTTATATACAAGGTTCCCCTGGATGTTTGTGGATAGACTAGGTACTTTAGTATTCTTTTTCCCTTGGTCTACCTCTAAAACTCCTCAGTGCTAATCTGGCCTCAGACACTTCCTAGCTATATGACCCTGGGCAAGTCACTAAATCCTGTTTTCCTCGCCTTTGCCCTCCAGTGCTACTTAGAGTTGTTACAAAGAAAGTAAAAGGTTTTTTTGTTTGTTTTTTAAAAGAAAGCAAGAAACTACCCAGTGGAAATTACCATTGCTTCTAGGCAAACTCATATCTAATAGCCTCATAGTTACAGATGATAAGAGAGGAAGAAGAAAAGGAGAAAGGAAAAATAATGAGGAAAGAAGAGAAGATTGACGAGGAGAAATGAATGATTTCTGATTTATTCTTCCCTCTCCTACCAGCCAGGGTGAAGTAGCCAGATGTTTCTTTCATTTAGACCTTTGCCTATCCTATTAAAATGTTTGATTGATTTCCCTTAAAGCCCGAAGGAGTCTCTGGTGGGAAGTTATATGGTCCATGTTTCAGGCAGGAAAGGATGATGGTGATGAAGGTAATTTCACTTTACTCTTGAATAGCGCTTTCCACTTCACAAAGTGCTTTTATATACTTCCTTTCATTTAGGAAGATGGTCAATATGTCTATACATCAATGATTTATGATTTTGTCACTGCAAGAATTCCTTCCACAAAAGCAGACTGAAACCCATCTTTAACTTAGAATCTTAGAGAGTTGTTTAAAGCTTAAAGAAATTAAATGACATGCCCATGATTATTACATCAGCTAGTAAATATCAGAGAAAAAATGAAAGATTCAAGACTGGCATTCTTTCCATTATTCTGCACTGCCTCTTTTTAGGGGGAGAATAATTAAAAGAGAAAGGCTTTCTTTGATTTTCTTCTTAAACTAGATGTGGGACAAAGATGGGGGTTGATTGGGAGGGGAAAAAAACTAACAAGAGGAATGGACAAAAAAATAGGCCCTTTCTAAATATCAGCGCTTCAATGGAACACCTAGAGTATCATTTAAACCTTTTGAATTTAAAATTACTTTCAGTAGCACTACAAATTCCTTTTTCTATTTGCCTATCTATTTTTGTAAAGCCCATCACCATAGCATCTAAGTAATGAGCAAACGAATTAGACTAGTTTCAATTACTGGTGCAGGAAAAATACATATTTGTACTCACTTCCATTTTCACTCAAAACTGATATTTATTAGAGTAGACATTAAAGATTAGTTTTCATGGAACAGTGTATAGAGTATTGACCTGGAAGATGGAACTTTGTCTCTGACCTTTACTATCTTGTGGTCCTGAATAAGTCACTTAATCTCTTTTCTTTTTTCCTCCTTCTTTTTTTAAAAACTATTACCTTCTTCCTTAGAATCAATACTATTGTTTCCTAGGCAGAAGAGTGATAAGGACTAGGAAATGAGGGTTAAGTGACTTGCAGAGCTGGGAAGTGTCTGAGGTCACATTTGAACCCAGGACCTCTTATCTAGACCTGGCTCTCAATCCACTGAGCAACCTAGCCACTCCCTCACTTAAATATCTTTTAGCCTCAGTATCTTCATCTGTAAAATGAGGATAATAGTAGCCCTCTGCAGTTGGTTCTTGTGAGGACCAGACAAGACAACACATGTAAAGGCACTTTATAAATCTTAAAATACTATAGGAATTCTAGCTATTGTTACGATTTTCTTCATGACAGGGGACTAGAGATTCAACTTGTAGTGTCAAGAGGAGAAACATTGTGAGTAAATTAAAACTCTCTGATATTGATGGCACATAAACAGGCATCTAGTTGTGATATAGAAAGAAGCCGGAGCCTGGAAACAAGAAGATATGAGTTCCAGTGCAGCCTTAGATATTTACTAGTTATATGAGCTTGGGGAAGTCATTTCACTTCTATTTGCCTAGTTTCTATCTCCCAGGGTTGTTGTGAGGATCTAAGGGGATATTTGTAAAGTGCTTACCATAGAACATGGCACACATTAGGTGCTACATAAATGCTAGCTATTATTACCTTGTGTTTATATGTATGTGTGTATTTAAAACTGTAATATCCTTGTATATTACTTTAGATAATAAAAGGGATTTTCATATTTAAACTGACCTGATTCTACCTTTCAAGTTTCCCAGGAAATTTTCTGACACTAAGGAAAGTAACATTTAAGTATTAACACAATAACAACTCATAAAAGATTATAGGCTACAGAGCTGGAAAAGAATCTTTGAGATCATCTTCTCCAATTCTCCCTTTCTCGTGTTCTACAGGAGAATATAATAGGAATAACTAGCATTTAAGTGACACTTCAATGTTTACATGCAAAAACATATCATTACAATAATTAAGTACCTGGCACATAGTTCTGAATTAATAAATGCTTGCTGATTGAACAGAGCATTACACTATTGTGTTGTTTTTCTGTCACGTCTGACTCTTCATCACTCTTTTTGGAGTTTTCTTGGCAAAGATACTGGAGTGGTTTGTCAGTCTTCTCTATTAGATGAAAGCAAATTGATGATTAATTGAACTGCCCTGCCCTGCATCAGACAGCTAGTATCTGAAGTTAAATTTGAACTCAGGTCTTCCTGAGTCCAAGACCAGCATATGATCCACCCAGCCTTCTGGCTACCCCTAAAGAGCACTCTAATGTTTTTTACAGATGAAGAAATCTGACAAGTCATTTGCTGAAAGCCAAAGAAATATTCTTAGAATCTGAAGAAATCTGAGCTTAAAATTAACTTTTCTATACCACAAATTTGCTTATGATGAAGTTCCAATGTATGACTAACAGGTCATAGAAACATAAGATTTCTGATATTAAAAGGACGTCTACAACCACTGATTCCAACTCATTCACGAAAATGTCCACTACAAAATATCTACTGAATGCTTGCTTATATGGCCTCTGCTTGACAATCTCCAATGAACTTACTACCTCCCAAGAGTCCAGTCTACTTCAGAATAGCACTGTTTGATTTTTTTTCCCTCCTGTTTCTGTCTGTTTTATTTGGTTTTCCCCAGGGCATCATGTCTAAATTTGCCTCTCAGTAACTTCAGTTCTTGGCTTTTCCTTCTGCCTTGTGTATCAAAATAGGGGAAAATCAAATCAAATCAAAATTTTCTTCCATACAAAGCCTTTCAAATACTTTAAAAACTCTATTACATACCTCTTTCCCCTCTTCTTCCCTTCTCTAAGTCTAATTCTGCCATTTTATTCAACTGATAGTTATATGACATGACCTCAAGGCCCTTCCCATCCTGGGTGCCCTTTTCTGAACACTTTTGCAGATTATCAATAGCATTTCTAAACTGCCAAACCCAGAACTGAGCATGACATTCCTGGAGCATTCTGACCAGCTCCATCTCCATCAACTTGGGCTACTTGGACATTCCTAAATTGTGGAAATTATCAGAGAATGCTGATTTAGGTGTTCAAATTCCTGACTGTAGTCTCTTGATTGTTGGAAAAGATTCATTTATCACTTCAGATTTTGGGTTTCCTTTTTTTAAAAAGAAAAAGATAGAAAGGGAAGATGGAGTGAAGGCCCAAGAGGAGAAAGAAATGTGGAAAAAGTCAAGGGGGAAAAAGAAGGGAAAGTAGAAATTCAACTCAATTCAGCCCAAATTCATTAAGCCCCCACTATGGACAAGATGATAAGCTAAGCCCTGAATATTTAAAGACCAAACTGTCAAATGTTCATTGTCCTCAAGGATCCTAAATGATTCTTGGGGATATGTTCCATTTTCAGATAATGGGCAAGATTATTTGAGGAGGGAGGGATAGCAATGGGGAGTAAATCAGGTGAGACTTCAGAAAAGAATTAGAGAACAAGAAGGAAGGAAAGGACTAAAAAGATATCTTGAGCAAATAGACATTATGATAATAGAGTAATTTGAAAATTTCCTAATCAAACACTTTTTTTTTTACACAACAGAAGGTGTAAAAGAAGGAAAATAAATGAGAAGAGGAACCTTTCTCCTTAACAGACATAGTGTAAGACAGAGCATATGTATTGAAGTGATTTTCTTTTGCTTTGTTCCTAAAATAAGTGAGATAAACTCCTTACTTATATCCTTTAATTAGAATTATCCAGCCTTCTATATAACTAGATCTGTGTTCAGTCCTGTGGTTCTTAAGAAACAAACAAACAACAACAAAAAAAAAGATTTCCCTAGGCTGACCCATTAATTGAAGTCTATTCTTCTGGTTTTGTTTTGGTTTGTTTTTACATATGCAATTTTGTCACTGTAAATTTTAATTTCCCAAATGGCAAAACATTTCAGAATATCTCTAGGTTCCTCAAATTCTGGCATAACAGAAGAGGTACTATAAATTAGGACACACCTTCTTTCAAAAGTCTATCAAGGCCCCTTCTAATTAGCCTTTTGCCACATGACATTCAGCTAGCTTTAATGCTTTAATGCTGTTAATCCCCATTGGTAATTACATTACTAAGATGCCTAAGCTTGGAGACCACAAATAAGCCAGGTATTCATTACAAGTCCTGTTTAGAAGGTACATGTTTAATGTTTATGAATATAGTCTATTGGATTATGCTAGAACCAAGAGTTGAGAAATTTTAAAATGTAACAGTTACTCTAGGTCTTTTTGCCTCCACCCCATTTTCCTCCCCCTTTCTTCCTTCTTCCTCTTTTCCTTCCTTCCTTCCTTCCTTCCTTCCTTCCTTCCTTCCTTCCTTCCTTCCTTCCTTCCTTCCTTCCTTCCTTCCTTCCTTCCTTCCTTCCTTCCTTCCTTCCTTCCTTCCTTCCTTCCTTCCTTCCTTCCTTCCCTTTCCAGGTGGTTGAAGTATGTATGATACACTGGTGTAAGAAATTACCAATGCTTTATACATAGTAAGTACTTAAAATATTTTTGCATTCATTATTATTAATATTATTGTATTTTTTATCACAAACTGGCTTCTCATGTGATACATTTTCATTTAATTTATCAATATTTTAACTATAATATATTTCTTTTTTTGAGGAGGCAAATTATATCAGAATAACTAATATAACAAATATTCTACATGTTAAAATACAGAATGATAGCAGAGTCTTTGAATGTCCCTCAAAGTTTCCCAGATGTAGGTCTTTCTTTTAAAGAAAAAATAAAATCCCGACTTTTCATTTTTCTTGGTATTAAGCTGTGCTTCAATGAGGCCCAAACTTTTCAATGCTAGTACACTTTCTCTGAAATTCACCTCAGGTCACAAACATATGTAGCAAAGAACCTTCTTGTTTCTAGAAAGTCAATTGGATCAGTTTCATTTTTTTCTTCCTTCAATGGAATTAGAAATATCTTCAATTTTTCCCTTGTTTCTCAATATTTATTCCTATTCCTTTAAAACATAGGAATAATAAAGATACTGCTTTATTGGTATTGTAAAATAGCACAATCCACCAAAGAGTTATTGAATTGATAAACTATGTATTTCTCATTTATTTGCTTCATTCCTTTCTCTAGGCTCCTACTGCAACATTATATTTCCCATGGGTCTATCTGTGATTTTATTCTCGTTTTTGGGTCTAACTTATTTACCAGATCTTTTTCCATTTATCAGGTATTTATTTAAAGCTTTTGCTCTGCCCATTTGATCAGAATAAATTGTCTTGCTCTCTGTTGTCTGTTTAAAACCATGTTTAATCCATAATGGCGACTTTGCATCAGCCTCCCATATAAGAACAAAGATCCCTAACTAAAGTGTTTTAAACAATCATCTTGGCATTCCTTTCCTTAATCCTTTGAAAGTAAAAAGGGGAGAGATGGGAGGCATGAAATTGTTTGCAACTGTGCTATAATGGCTCACTATTCAGAGGAACTAAATGACAATTCCTTAAAGTCTTCAGTGTTTTTATCTGAAGAGCTAAATTCATAAGTTGTATTTTGTTGCATACTAGTATAGTCTAAGTATATGCAAGACCCCAAATGGAGCTCTTTGTGCTTGGGCACGAGGGAACTTGCAAGTTATAGATGAGAGCCTCTCTAAAAGCAATGTTAAATAAGCTCATTCTTCTGGCTGCAAAGGAGCAGGCTGTTTGCAAATACCCCTTTACTAGAATCCCAAGAAAGCAGCATTAGTAGATGGCCAGAGACGGAAGTAGCACCACACTACTGGCCTAATTAAGGACTATAATTAAAAGGCTCTAAAACGAGAGGAAGTCACAGACCACAGCCACATGCAGGGATTCCCGAGGGCCATAAAAACTAGACCTCCAAATATTTGTAGCTAAAGGGTTACCCTGCTGAAGAAAGCCTTGGAAAGTAACTTCATACTAAAAGTTACTGGAATTCAGATTGACTTTAAGGACTGATCTTGGCTAATAGGCAAGTGATGACATAATACATGCATTTATGTGTGTATACACACATGTACACACACTTTCTCTTCAAAGACAGAGTAGGTAACAGGTTGTGTAATGGTATATATATTGTCAGATGTCATTTTAACAATTTGTTTTAATCTACTTTTTTACAACTAAAAAAATTTGGTGAGTGCAGTGACAGGGACATATATCTATATCTATATCTATATCTATATCTATTTCTATATCTATATCTATTTCTATATCTATTTCTATACGCATATATGAAGTGGGAAAATGGAAATAGTTAATCATGGAGAAGTCATGAGCAACCAAGAATCCTGCATTCTTGGGTCATTTCAACTCTGACTATATTTATATATAAATAGGTTATATTTCTAAGTGTTTCATTTCACTTACATGGCCAATTTCCATTACAGAAATATCCTGTTCAAGACTCAAAGTCATTTGGGAATTGGAAGTCAACAAGGGTATCAAGAGTTTCTCCCCTCACTGTGAAAATAGTCAATGATTTTCATCCAAGTCATTTTTAATTCAGCAGTTTGGAGTAACTATCTCTCTATCTCTGGGTCTCTTTCAAGCATACTTTCTGTTGATTTCTATCTCTATTGGTTTCTCTGCCCTCCACCCTCCATCCCTTACCACCTGGCTAGAAATTGTACTGAGCAAATAAATGGATCTTTCAGTATGTGAAGGATTTATGTTTAAACATTTCGGTCAACTTTACTGGGCTACAAAGAAATATTAGTTAGCTGCTACATAACTATTTAATTAGAAATCACATTTTAAAAACGCCATTTATCTGCACAATGCTCCTTAAAATGTAGAAGGATAGGGTCTGTACAGTTCTTTCTTTGAGGATTACTTAAGTTCCAATCATCCACCTTCCAAAAACCCCCTCAGTTCTCTCTAAATGTTTCATTTCACTTACAAGAACAATTTCCACTAAAGAAACTATACTGATAAACACTCAAAGTCATATACTTCTCCAAATTTAACTGTAATCTTATATTCTATGTACCATAATGGTACTTCTCTAACTTGGAAAAGAAGTATCTTAAATGGAAATAGATTCTTAAGATCATATAAAAAATAAAAACAAAAACCCCTCAACCTTGCTAACTACAGCTACCCAACAAACCTTTGTCCTTTTAACTCAACTTTTTCATGAATTCCAAAAGGGTATTCGTTTCTAACTAACCTCTCCAGACATATATTACTCTCTTCTGGCACTCAGTGGTCCAAACTAATTGGATTTAATTACTGTTCTTTCCACAGGATAATCTATTTAATATACCTCTATGCCTTAGCACAGATGTCTCCAGACTTGGAATGGACTTCTTTTTCATCTCCACCTCCTAGATTTCCCGCATGAAGTCTTTTCTGATCTGACCAAGTTCTATCTCCTTCACTCTGCCCTCCCCCCAATCATATATATTCTGCATTTATTTTGTATGTTCTTATATATGTTCATATTATCTCCTTTAATAGAATGTAACTTCCCACAGGGCAGGTGCTGTTTCATGCCTGGTTCATAAAAAGTATTTAATAAATAATTTGATTGATTGACTCCTTATCATAGTTTCCCCTGTTAAAATCAGTTCAGAAAAATAATGCTATGTGATCAGAAAAGATTCCATAATATCTATTGATAGAATATTCTAATGTTTCCTAATTCCTATTGTTTTTCCTAACCCTAGATCCAGTTTTTATTATAAGAGAAATGGTATTGGGACAGTTCAGCAACATATCAGAAAATGGTTGTTGTTTTTATAAATAGATTAATGGAGTATTGTACATAACAATTAATATGAACAAATTTGAAAAAAAATTTTTTTAATATATGAGGTATGAATAGGGAAAGATAGGGCTAGGGACCTGGATATGGATGGAGCTAGGAAGTGAACCTATGATTTTTATTGGTACAGGGAAAATCTGGATGAGAAAACACTCTACCAATGTAGGTCTACACCTTCTGTGTAACTTGTACTCTTACAGTCTCTTGTAACCTCTTTGGAGGTCACAAAGTAAGTACATGCATAGATCAGTTTCCTTTCACTTCATCTCATAACAGAATATATGTTGTTGTCATCATTCATTCCTTTTTTTCAGTCATATCAGAATTTTCCATGATCCCATTTAGTGTTTTCTTTTTTTATATATAATTAAATTTATTAATTAATTTGTTACATTAAAATACCCTTTCTTCTCTCCATTAGAGAAGGTATCATTTTGTGTAATTAGGATTTGAACCCCAGGACTCTCTCCCAGCATCCCACTTTTGTTCTCATGTTATGTCCTCACATTTTGGAGATAAAGTTTGTGTGTGACCTCGCCCTCTCTCTTTTCCCCTGATCTAGGCTGGGAAAGCTGGCTTTACTCATGCTTTACTTTTGTCCTTTCATTTCTTTTACTTCAAGCGATTATTAATAAATACTATAAATTATAACGCTTGGGGTTACTGGATATTAATTTAAATTTTTACAATTTGAACAAAAATATATTTACATATAAAACTATGTCTTGCAATTTCTATGTATCAGTTCTTTCTCTGGAAGTGGACATATGTCAATCATTCTTCAGATGATATTTTTGTTGCTCTATATAATGCTCTCTTTGTCCTGCTTATTTCATTCTTCGTAATTCCATGTAAATCTTTTCATGTTTTTCCAAAATTAACCTGTTTGTCATTTCTTATGGTACAGTAGTATTCCATCCCAATCATATGCCAAATTTGTTTAGTCATTCTTCAATTGATTGGCATCCCTTTAGTTTCCAGTTCTTTGCCACCACAAGAGAGTTATTATACGTATTGTAGAACATAAGGATTCTTTTCCTTTTTCCTTGATAATCTTAGGAAATAAACCTAGGAGTGACAGTGCTGGGTCCAAAGGTATACACAGTTTCTTCACGGATACTGGAGTGGTTTGCCTTTGTATTCTCTGGCTCATTTTACAGATGAGGAATGAATGGGATTAAGTGACTTACCCAGGGTGACCCAGCTAGAAAGTGTCTGAGACTGAGTCTTCCTCATTTCAGGCCCAGAACTCTATGCACTGGGCTACCTAGCAGTCCTCTCAGAATATACAGCCACTTATGAATTCCTCCAAGTACCTAAGCACCTGTTTAAATGGCAGAATCCCAACATTCCCTGTATCACTGAAGGAATAGTTCCATTCTTGGCTCCACTTAGCTTATGGGTACCCATCCCTTTTTTTTAATCTTTCCCTTACTTAAATGACACCTCTGAATTTTCTGGCCAGATGTCTGCAGGAGGAAGAAGAGTAGGGACTGAATAGCCCATTAACACTGATGAACATTTTCCCAAACAAAGTCTACCCAGTGAGAGAGAGGAGACTCCAACTGGCTGCAAGGTGAGTTTCAAATAAAAACTCATTACTTTCCAAAACATAGCTCAAAGAGCCTGAGGGGGTGGCAGTGGTGGAGTTCACCTAATTATCAATTAGCCTGTCTCTTCCTTCCTTTTCTCTCTAATTTAATCTCTTAAATGTATCTTTTGAAATAATGACAGCCTGCACATTTCTGATCAGAAACACAATCAACCGTACAGTTTTAAGTGAGAGGGGTAAAAGATAAACTGTCCAAAAGAAAGCTTCATTATGTAAAATGATCTCTGATGTGTAATCCGGGGAGCCTGGAGATTACTAGGAAATCAGAATGAAAGATAGCCTGGCAGTATGCTCTGTCTACAATCACACCCTGCGGGTAGGCTCCATTATCTCGAATGCATATATGAGGTTTCAAATGCAACCCAGAGAAGAAGAAAAAAAAAAGGAGTAAATACTTGGAGAAGCTTCACCATGGGGGGGAAGAAGGGAAGGAGGTTATCTCTCTCTCTCTCTAAAAAGGAGTTAATCCTCACTTGATGGGGGGTGGGGGGAGTGATATTATGAACTGAAGGGCAGCTTTGTAATTCTCAACAAGAGTCCCTCCCCTCCCTTAGTTACCCCTTCTCAGCCTTGTGTTTTTGTTTTTTAAAGTGGGATTTTTTTAAAGGAAAATGGAATTCTGTAAATCTTTCCTGTGATCTCACAATGGTGCATGCTAGCAATCCCATATATACTGTGCTAACCAAATTCTAAAAGAAGTTTTGGGAGTGGGTAAGAGAAATGTAACGTACAATAAAATACCAGAACTAGAAGATAAACAAACAAACAAAAAATCATCTAGTCTGATGTTTTAGTAAAGAAACAAACTCGAATGGAAAAAGTTATTTCTCGAAGATTCCAATTTTGACATCGAATTGCACCTTGAAATCTTATCACTAAAATTGTAGGCCCTTGTTTTCTCTATATGATACTATCCCAGCTGTTCCATACCACGAATGTTTTGCTGTGACTTGTGAAAAGAACTTTATAACATAAAAATCTCCAAGATGAACTTTTTTTTTTGTCTATTTGAGTAGAAACCAAAATTCACCAGCAATCATCCCCATTCAGGGACAGAACTAGTGCTAGGACAATATGTATTAAAATACTTAAGACTCTTCTCAGTAGCAAAAATAAAACCAAAAACAAAAATCAAACAACAAATGTGGTACATAAAGGTATTAGAATATTAGTGTGCCGTAAAATGACATATATGAGAAATTCAGAGAAACATGAGAAGACAGGTTTGAAACAATGCAAATAAAAAAGGGGAAATGAGAGAATAATGTAACAATAGCTCACAGCCATTTAATGCTATAAGGTTTCAAAAAAATTACTTGACATGAATGAATTCATTTCCCCTTCTCAGTAGCCTTATTCATTGAGTGTCATTATACCTATTTTATAGATAAGCAAATCAAGGATCTGAGAGCTGAGCTCAAATACCCAAGGCTCAGTAGCTGAGGCAAAATTTAAACCAAGGTCTTCTTGATCCTTGCACTACCCACTATACATATCACACTGTCTCTCAAACTTGTTTTAATTGCCTCATTGAGCTCCCATCAGAAGACTCTCTACAGTGTTTGGAAAAGGACTAGTCACTAACAGAGTTATCCTTGTCAGAGGTTTGGCTTTGTTTAGGAGGGGACAAACTGTATCTCTCATGGTGTGCCTCAAATCCAAGGATATCTCCTTTGTTACAGGGAGAATGTATACAATGACTGTGGTTATTGTTACAAAAGTGAATTATAGTAAATGATCTCTGTGCAGAGCTAATGGAGAAACTCGCCATCCTCCTCTCAGAAGAGAAGGAAACTGGTGGCTAGAAGTGAAACTCTGTTAATAGTCAGGAAGCACTGTTGTGCTAAGTGGAAATGGAGAAAGGTTGGGTTTTTGTTTTTTTTTTTCCCCTTGGCTGCAAGGAAGAATTATTGGAGCCAGTCGTGTTGAAAGCAAAATGATGGCCTTGTAAAAAACGAAAGGTAACAAAATAGTAACAACAACAACAACAACAAAGTAGGGAACAAGAAAACCGATCAGCATAGGTTTTGTTTGTTGGTTTGGTTTTGTTTTTTAAAGAAGCATTCAATCTGAAATCAAGTGGACAGATCTTCTAAACTAATTCCTGCTAGCAACCTTCAATAAAAGCCACCTGATACCTACCCTGCTGTAAGATGATTAGTGCATAGCAGAAAACAAAACAAAACAGCAGTTTGAATATTCCTACTGATACCTGGAGCCTCACTGTGCCCTCAGTGATGCTGAATTACTCACAGGTCCCTAGCAAAGCTGAGCCCAGCCTGAAAGTGATTTTCCCCACTCCCTAGCTGCCAGGTGGTGGGAAAGGCAGGAAAGCACAAAGATCCAGTCAAGAATCCTCAGAAACATTCACATAAGCATTCCCATCTAGCCTGCCAGAGCTAGACCAAGAATCCAGGGTTCCTAGAAAGGTAAAGATTCCTTTTTTCTCATCAAGTACTTCTGGCATCAAAGGAGAAATGTTGCAATATTGCAGATATAGTGTGCGTATTGGATTGCTGAGGCTGCCAAGCCTGCATGTTCTGTGAGGATGGCTCTTGAGAAGCATCATCTTTCCTTGGATCAACAGCCCTCCCGCACGCCGCACGGTCTCCAATAACTTCACTAGAACACAGCTTTCAGCCTGAGGTGCCTCCAGCTCCAATTTCCAGCTCACCTTCGGAGCTAACAGTAATTGCAAATTAAATTTTGGCTTACTGAAAAGTGCCTGAGACCCTCACATAGACACTAGCAAACACTTTAATAGATGTGTGTAATATCTGCTGCTACCCTATTAAAGCCATCGCGGAGCTTTCCCGCTATATCCCTAGTTGGTTATAAGAGTTGGGAGGCGAGCTTTAGGCTATCTAGTCCATATCACCGATGGGTAATTCTCTGTTTTCCAACCTTGCTGTGGATGTCTGCGTTTGAAGACAATGTTATTAGGCGTCTGGAAGAAAGCTAGCAGAAACCGTCCCAGAGCTCACCCCCCAAGCAGATTCAATTACACTCCCAGTTCAATTCAATTCGGCAAATGCATATCAAGCACCTACTATGTGTCATGTATTCTGTCAGGCTGTTGTTGGCAATACTAACAACCAGTTGAATAGAGCGAGCTTGAGAAGGGCAGATAGCTTCTCTTTTGGCCTCGGTTGCCTTTTTAGTCAAATATAGAGAATGGGACTCAGCCCAACTATTTGAGCATACCAAATCTGGATAAAAGCACGTTAGTACATTTTGACAAAAAACAAAAACAACCTTTCTATTTGATCTTTTATTTCTCTGTGCACTGTCTTCCCTTAGAAAGCATTTCCTGGAAAGCAGCAAAAATTCTGACCTTATTCTCTATTAGAGAGTGTTACAAACCCCACTCATGGGCATCCTCCAGTTGCCCTCTTGGTTTCTGGTCAAAACTCCTGTGTGGAAAGCCATTTAAACCAGGACTCAGTTTTGTCAGTGGGCTCTAAATGATTTTCCTTGAATAATAATGCTTCAGCTCATCCAGCCTTCTTCTTAGGAATTGATCCCTCTTTCTTAGGCATGTAGCATCTTGCTTTTTACACTCCCCTTCTCCCAACTGTCCTCATTTTCCCAGTGTCTTTGTCCTTTCTAAACTCCAAACCATTTCCTATTTCTGACTCCCTCAATCATCCTAGCCATCACTCACTCCTGAGAGTCTCTAATGCCACCTTTCTAGGCTTGGCCATTGTCTCTTTTCAAATAAACAGCAAAGAACATTAGCACATTTATGACTCAATTAGACTTTAGTTTCTCTTTCCCCAGGCAAACTGGAGGTTCTTAATGTACTCCTGATATTAGGGGAGGATGTTTTGGTTGTTTGTTCTGCTCTATCTTTCACTCTGTGGACTTAACTAAATAAACATTGAATGATTAGTGAATATTATGAGATTTGGGTGACTATCAGTCATTTCTTAACTATCAGAACTGTTCAACAATCTTTCTATTATGCTTTTACTGACTTCCTTTAGAATTGAACAGAAAAGGGAGAGCCAATTGCTTTTGAGAAAATGAAATATTTTCAGTGATTCCAAATTTCTCCCCCAAACTGGGCTTTAACCCAACTTAAAAAAAAATAACTTCCAATGATGCTGTATTGTTACATGGTTGAGAGTGATGGAATATCACAGTCTCCCCAAGAATTAAAATCAAAAGACACTCAAAGAGCAGTGGAGCAGCCCTTGATGATCATCAATGGCAAAACATTTCCAAGGGAAAAAATTGTACAAGAGAAAATTTAACAAAAATGAAGGTAGAACCCCACCCGATATGTGGCCAGAATAAATGACAAACATTCTAAATATTCCTTTGGTACTCATATAATATTGGTAAATCTACATGAACATTCTTTGCATTTTGAGATGTTTGCTGAGGAACATTTATAGGAGAAAATACACAAGAATATTATATGATTCATAGATGAATTCTAATATGCACTTTTGATTGAAGGTATTATCACAGTATATTTTTTCGTCACAATCATAGTTTTAAAGCTTTTCTTCACTCTTTTTTTTTCTTCAAATCTTTACCTTCTGTCTTAGAATCTGTCCTAAGTATCAATTCCAAGGAAGAAAAGCAGTAAGAACTAAACAATTGGGGTGAAGTGACTTGCCCAGGGTCAAAAAGCCAGGAAGTATCTGAGATTAGATTTGAATTCAGAACTCCCATCTCCAAACTGAACCACCTAAATGTGTTCCATTCCTTGCAATTCTAATTTCACTCTTAGGACTCAGATTTGTAACAATTACTTGGCATGCAACTTCACTAAGAGGGTTGAGGTAATAAAATATGAGTTCCTTTAATATTATTGTAACTTTCAAAATGCATTAGGACATCTATTCTTTTCCTCCTTCCTTTAATCAGTCTTTACTAAGGACAATGAATCCTTCTCTCTGTTCTTGCTTCGATTCTCTTCAACTTTATCTAGAACTTTGCTTTAGTGATATTTTCCTTTCTTACACACACATTCAGTCTCTTCTTTTGTCATTTTCTACTTGCAATCCTTCGCCAACATGGTTCTATCTCCCTGGTAATAAACTTATTATTCCTTTGGCCCATCTACCTGGTCTTAACTTTTCCTCTTCACTTTCTTTCTTGCTTTCTTTTTTTTTTTAACCCTTACCTTGGATATTGATTCTAAGGAAGGAGAATATTAAGGGTTAGGCAATGGCGGTTAAGCGACTTGCCTAGAGTCAGACAGGTAGGAAGTGTCTGAGGCCAAATTTGAAGCCAGAATATCTTGTCTCTATGTCTGGCTCTCAATCCACTGAGTCATCTCGCTGCCTCCTCCCCTTCACTTTCAATCAACCAATCCATCTCTAAGCATTAAGTGCTTATCATATCTTTAGCAATGTGCTAAATACTGAGGACTGGAAAAAACCAAATCAAAATACTCAGTTCTCTAGAAACTCATATTCTAATGGGAAAAACTGTACATGAATAAATAGATACACCAAAGATAGACACAGACTAGGTGGAAAGTAACCTTTGGCTCTAGGAGCTGGGGAAGAGGGAATGGGGGAACAACTACAAGAGGCTCCCTAAAAGGAAAAGCAAGTTGGCTTGAGTCTTAAAGGACACCAGGGATGCTAAGAGACAGGTGAGAAGGGAAAATGCTCCAGGTTTTAAGGAAAGTTCAGTGCAAATACTCAGAGATGGGAGATGAAACACTGCATTTGAAGAATAGAAAGTAGGCCAGCAGGGTTGGACCTTAGGGTGCATGTACAATGAAGGTAAGATGACTCAAAAGGTAGGCTTGTAAACACCTTTAAATGACCGAGGGCTTTAAGTTTCATCCTAGAGATGGAGATAATAGGAAGGTGCTAACTGTTATTGTGTAGGGAGTGACTTAATCAGGCCTGTGCTTTAGTAAAATCACTTTGGCATATATATGGATAAAGAATTGGAGAGGGAAGCCACTTGAGTCAAGGAAACTAATTAGAAGATTATTGCAGCTGGTCAGGTGAAAGGCGATGAGAGCCTAAACCAGAGTGACAGTTGTATGAGTGGAGAAAAAGAAACGGATACAGGATGATTATATTGTGAAGACTGAAACAATAAGATGTGATAGCTAAGGCAAGATGAACTGCTATGGGGCATAGTACAAAGTGTGGGGAGGCTGGAGTTGGGAAGATTCATTTTCCTGAGTTCAAATCCCGTCTCAGACACTTACTAGCTGTGTGACCCTGGACAAGTCATTTTATCCTGTTGTCTGTAAAATGAGGTGGAGGAGGAAGTGGAAAACCACTCTACTTTCTTTGCCAAGAAAACCCTAACTGAGTTAATGAAGAGTCAGATACAACTAAAAAATGGCTCATTAATAGTAACAAAGGATGAGTCCACACTAGACACTGAGATGTGGTCTAGGAAGATGGTGGTATTCTCAACAGTAATTTAGAAGTTCAGAAAAGGGGTATATTTGAAGAGAAAGATACTAAGGTCTGCAGGCAGTGAGATGCCAATTTTTAAAATTCCTTACCTTCTGCCTTAGAATCAATACTAATTAATTATCAGTTTCAAGGCAAAAGGGGGTAAAGCCTAGACAATTGGGGTTAAGTGACTTGCCCAGGGTCACACAGCCTGGAAGTGTCTGAGATTAAATTTGAACCCAGGGTCTCCCACCTCCAAGACTGACTGTCTATTCACTTGGCCACCTAGCTGCCCTTGACATCCTTATTGGAGGAGGCCTGGTCCCAACTTGTTATGCAATCAGCATACTTTGCTTAATAAATTGATTTACTCAGAAGCTCAGACCTTTCTTTCCTCAGTTATTACAGATTTTTCCCATCCCAATTCCTAATCCTTCTTCAAACTCCAATTTAAATATTATCAAGTCTTTCTGGAAGTTTCAAGCATAATGATCACCCTTCAAACACTCCCTAACACATCTAATATTTTACTCTCATCTCTCTGATGAACATATTAGGCACATATTTGTATTATTAGGTCTCTGTCCTATCCTCTACTGGACTATATAGATTCCATAAAGGTAGAGACCGGTTCTTATCTAAACTTTGTAGCTAGCACAATGTTCTGAACACAGGAAATACTTATTAAATGTTTGTTCAATTGCATCATATCAAATATATTTGTCTAGGGGTCATGGGGTCCACAGACTTTTGAAGAAATAGTTTTTTCAGCTTATTGTTAGATAAGTTTTTGTAAAAAAAAAAACAGTTTTTCTCTCTTTCATTTTTTAATTAATGCCTAAGATTTTGATACCAACTTCAATTGCACTCAATTGTATGCTTTATTACTTTAATTGATTTATTTAGATTAATGCAACAAAAGTGCTAAATAATAACAGTATTGACTGTGTCTTGAATTCTGATAAGACCCTATTCTGCTGCCTCTTTCTGGCATGGAGATTTCTGCGAGTTCTCAAAAGTTTTGCCAAGCAAAGTGCAAATTATGACAGATCTTACCAAGCTGGAAACATCTTTAATTATAGGAGCAGAAATGAATTATAGTTTGTTGCTAAGTTTTGAAAACTTCATCTGCAAAGAGCTGACTGCAAGGTGATAATTTTTTTGGTTGGAAACTTATGAAAATTCAACAAAGGATGGTAGTGATCAGTTTTGATAGATGAGTCAGGGAGCACGAAGGGTGACTATATGTATTTTGGGGGTGTACAAATGTTGTCCCTTGATACCTATTTCCATATTATTCATTTTTGCTATGGAGGGATCTTTGAAAGCCTAAACCCCAAATCACATACCCATATATACAAGTGACAAGTGATGTCATATGTTTAGCTTTTGCATTTCTACTCCCACAGTTCTTTCTCTCAATGTGGATAACGTTCTTTCTCATAAGTTAAGGGTGACTATATTACAAAGACCTGGCTTCAAATGTTGACTCCATTCATTACTCCTGTGACTATAGACAACTTACAACCCCTCTATACTTTATATTCCTCATCTTTAAAATACTGACAGTATTACTGACCTCAAGAGGAACATTGTGAGGGTTGAATGTGCCACATTTGCATTAGTTATTATTGTTCTTATTATGGTTGAAATCTCAGAACCTTTACATCCATAAGGTCCTTGAAGAGGTGAAATGTGAAGGAAGGCATCTAGTGGCCTGGAGGAGAAGAGTATGGAGTTTCCATCCTGCTATCAGATGCTTATTAGCAGCATTACCCTGGGCAAATTATTTAACTTTTCAGTCTCAGTTTCCTCATCTATAAAAACACCTCTCTCAGGAGATCATTTTGAGGGTGACCTAGATATTATACACAGAGCAATTTGGAAATCTCAAATATAAAAATAATTGGTCTTTATTACTTAATAAGCCTGCCCTGGAAATTGAAAGTAGGAGCCTGAGCAGCTCCAAAGCCTTCTCTTATTAGCACTTTACTACAATGAGCTTGGCAGCTGGGTTCAGATCTGTTGTCAGCCATTTACTGACTGTGTGACCCTATTCAAGTCACTTATACCTATTTGCCTCCGTTTCCTAATCTGTAAAATGAGCTGGAGTAGGAAATGGCAAAGCACTTTAGTACCTTTGCCAAGAAAACACCACAAGGGATCATAGTCAGGCAGGACAGAAAAATGACTGAACAACAACAAAAGTAGCACAATAAAGTTGGTTAGATTAGGTAATCCCTTCCTTGGGGGACAATGGGAGCCTGCCCCTAAAAGATTTAAGGGAGGTGGGGGTAAAGGAACAGGGGATAGAAGGAAATTGGACACCAACAAAAATCCTTGGGATGAGAGATCCCAAATGCTACTAACATTTAAGGAGAACAGGGCCAAATGGAGCACCGATGATGCTCTGAGCAGCAAGAGTGAGAAAGATGGTGATGGCAGGGAGAGCATTATGCTGCTTAGCCCTGAGCTCTCCTCATGAGCAAGACTAGTTAGTCATGGTTTATTTCCAATAGCAGGTTCACACATTAATGCTATGAATCAACACAGACACGGCACGGCACGTTTCATTCATTTTGTCTATAGGACTTGCGGCTTTTCCTTGTGATTTATAGAGCCGCAAGGGTCTTGCATCTTACTGAATCTTAGTTCACTGGAGAAAGGAAGTGAGCATTAAGTGCCTCCAAAGATGATTTCACTTGATTCAGCCTTGTGAGTTAGCTGCTGGTAACCAACACTATTTTACAGCAGAAGAAATTGAAGCGGGTGGAAGTTAAGTGACTTAAAACAAACAGGAATTCAGGACTTCCTGATTCCAAGTGCTCTAACCACTGCACCACCTAGCATTTCATTGTGCTGAAAAGAAGTGTACAGCTTGTATTAATGAGACTAGGTCTGTCATCTCCTTTTTCTGGGTGCTTTGCTTTGATACCAACCCACAACTAGCTATGGTTACTGACAGTCCTGTGGGAAAGTGGGAAAAGAAGGAGCAGTTTCCTGGATCTTTGCTAGTCCAGGGCAAATCTCCAATTACTAGAAATCTCAAGCTATGCCTATGCATGTACTTGAAAAGATGAGAATTAATATTGTTCATGTGTAATATTAATTTTTGTTCCATTATGCTCTCAGGAACCTCAACAAGCTGAATATTTAGGTACCTGACATTCCCTTTCACCAGGGATATGACTTTTGAGCTTTTTCATCCCATTCCTTTTCTCCTGCATTTAGCCCCAGCTCCTTAAATGCTCCTTTCTTGCTTCTGCCACGGCTGCTGCCTTCGTTAGAGAGAATTTCAGCTTTGATTAATTATTGAGCCCGCAGTGCTGAGGGTTCTCCACTCTCCAATTCTCATTATGGATGCCTTGCAGCCTGCCTGCTTGGCTGATCTTGATACAGGATTTGATGGATGCTAAGTCTAGTGAGGTTTTCCTTGTGTTTATAACCAGTCTTTCATTTATTTATTTATTTATTTTGGTCTTATAGTTCTTTAAGGAGAACCAAGAAGGTGTGGGATTTTGTACACATTTGCTTCGAGAAATAAAACATTCCCACTTGAAAAAATACAATCAGACTCAGTAAGGATGCCTGAGATACTTGTTCAAACTACGCCAAGTCAGTGTCTGCGGTCTCAGAACAGTCTGAAAATGAGGCTGGTGTCTGGTACACAAAGCTTTGAGTCTGTAACAATGTTACTGCATCTCAGGCTTTTCTCTTTTAATTGTATATGCCAATCTTCTGAACACTTCTAATCAAGAGACACAAAAAAGGGGTTTTGGTTACTCCTAACCTCAGAAAGCCTCACAGGATTCTACGCAACCAGTCAGAGGTGCAGAGCATCCCTTTTATGTTTTGTCTGTATCCAAAGAACAATCCACACACTTGGTTTATAGCTTCATTCACAATCTTAACTCCAATTTGTTCTCATTCTCTTCTCCCTTTGCCTATCTTAGGAAAGAAAAGGAAGGAAGCTTCTTTGGGCAGAGGAAGTTTATTATTCTGCGAGACGAAATCGACAAAGAAAACTGAAGAAACCACAGATAATAGGTGAGATGAGGACAAGTTTGTCAAATGTATGGGAAAATCCAGCCATAGTCCTATTGCCAGATATTACTTAAGGGGCTTGAAAATGGTGCCCTCATTTTCATAGAAGAGGAGAGAACTAGAAAAATATAGATGCCCACTGATTGGAAAATGGCCAAACAAGATGTGGCACATTGAACAACAATAAAGCTGAACTGTTCTTTTTTTTCCCCCTCTTTCTTTCCACTTTTTTATGTCAGGGGTAGGTGGAAATGATGTCACCCCATTCAGATATATTTATAAGTTAACTTGATGCATTACTTGTTGTGAGTAAGGCCTGGCATAGATACACCAGGAAGTCTTTTCTAATAAACTGAGAGCTAGTGGGAACTGGGAGACTTCAAGCATGCCATGAGGGAACGGGAACATCAGGAGCTGAACCTCACTGGAAACGAGAAAAAGGGTGAAAAAAGGGGGTCTAGGAAGGACTTTGGTCCTTCCTAGGCTTTTCTAGCAGAAAACAAAGGCTGACGCCATCAGTCATCCTGCCCCTCTCATGGACCCAGAGAAGTTCTAAGAAAAGATCTACTCTTTCCCTTATTTCTCCTCTCAGTTCCTTTCTAATAACAGATATTTAAATATACTCTATTGCTTCTTGACCCAAACATTTCAGTTAACCTGATTTTCCCTGAACCACATCGAGGCCAAGGGCTGCCTAGAGATAAATATAAATGTAAATTAAGTCAGAGAGCCCAACTTCTGCCTAAATATTAAGAATGTTCCTACCTAGCAGCTCAGGGGAATTGTGTGGTACTCTTTTTTTTTTGTTCAATATAAACACCCTAAGGCCAAAAGGAGGCAACCAGGGGAAGGAACTAGGTGGAAATAACAGTCCATTGTATTGACTTTAGTCTTAAGATGGACTAATTATTATAACCAATTTATAAAGTTGCAGGGATGCTCTTCTGAGTGGGTAAGGGAGAAAGTGTATATTTTTAGGGGAAAATAATGGGAATGCAAAAGATTTTAGAAACCCCTTATAAAAAAAGTCGGCCATTGTCATTTTTTTTCCTAAAAATGAGAATATCAGATGTTTAGAAAAATCTAAGTACATTATGAATGCTTTTGTTAAAGTGGATTATCCATCTGGATAAACTCTCAAATTGTCCTTGATTTTGCTAATGAATAAAAACAGATTCCTTCTGCCAGATCTCCCTCTTGGAAATCACAGTGTAGGTGGGAGTGGGTAAAAGACCACAATTGCTATGCAATGGACTCAGTTGAATCCTCTTTTTGAACCCCTTCAATGAACAAAGATAATAATAAGTCTTCTGCTTGTTCTAAGCCTACTAATGATCTTGAATTTAGCTCATAGTAGTTTTCAGCCAAAGGACTAACAAGCTCCATAGGCCAGGGGTGAGTCACTTCAGTTTTCTAAGTCTCAGCATCTCTGTCTATAAAATAGGGATAATTAGTTTTCTACGCCTTCCCTCCCTTTCAACAATACTATAGAAATTAATGAGCTAATATATCCAACATGTTTTGTACCCTTGGACCAAAGGTGTGACCAGAGTACCAAGAATAATCATTAGAGTTCTTGTTTCTGAGACCTTGTGTGTGTGTGTGTGTGTGTGTGTGTGTGTGTGTGTGTGTGTGCTTTCCTCCTTATTCCCCCTCACAATGGAAAAAATAGTTAATATGTTGATACAGAATGGAGGAATCTTAATTGCCATAGTCTGACTCATACAATAGCTGCTTTGACCACCACCTATACATCCTCTTTTCATCATATTTTTATTTAGATTCACTAAATGGATTTATTTATTTAAAAGTAAATTTAAAAGAAAATGCTTTCTGGTGTGAGACATATAAATAAAGATCTTTGCTTAATCTCCTTCCAGGCCCCTCACAACAGCTCACAAAGATAGACAGTACTATACAGGACAGACTTGCAGGCATAAACCCTCAGGAAGACCAGGGCTGCCAGGCACAGGCATATGGGCAGGCAGCACACAATATTGCTATGCGATTTGGCAGCCAAAGGGGCCAAGGCTATTTGGAGCAGTACATTCAAATTTGGTTCATGATGGTCATTCTTTTGGGAAGATTCTGGTGCCTCTAGAATACCGCTCTTAGTTCAGCAGACCGAGATGCAGAGATGCAATTAAGTTGGAAGCAATTCAGTAAAGAGTAACAACAATGATTATGAGAATGGAGAGATTTTTTAATGAGGGAAGATTAAAGGAGCTTAATATGTGCAACTTGGCAAGGTGACAGAGTTGGGGGCAGCAAGAGGAATGATTACAGCTACAAATAATTGAAAGCATAAACAGGCAGTAGAAAAATTATTTTGCTAAGAGTATGAAGGTATAAATAAGAGGGACTGGAAAAGGGAGTACATAGATTGAATGATCAGAAAAAAAATCTGTAATAATGAGGATTATTATGATGAGAAATGCTAAATAAAAGTCTCTAAAAATAAAAAATTGCTACCTACATTATATAGATGATTTAAAAGGCTTTGTGGGAAGACCAATAATGTCCAAACTCACTAAGTCTCAGCGTCCATTATTCCTTTTATTTTGGTCTTTTTATTAAACCCATAGGATCCTAAACTGAGTGACCTATGCCTCATGAGTATTAGAAATAATAGGCTATCTTAACCGTTTCATAATTTCAAGCAATGGAAAAGCAAAGGCCATATGCATATGACTCTTCCTACTTTTCTTTGTTAAGAAAATATGTGAGATCCCTTTCTCTCAGTCCTGTCATCTAGGTTTCTTATTCACCTTTCAAGTAGATTCGCAATATTGAATTCTCTTTGAGGTCAGGACAAAGGGTGAACAATCAAAAAGGAGATCCTTTAGTTTAAAAAATTTAAGTGATTCTGTTGTTAAATAGAATCCTCTCTATTATTATGGTGGAATAAAGTGACTGAGCTTCATCCAGACAAATAATTTATTTAGCACTGCAAGTGGTTGCAAAATAAATGGGGTTCAAGTCTCATGGTAGAGAAAGGACTCTGATACTCAGTTTATACACAATTAATATACAATTTGGAAAAATGGGGAAAGCAGAATTATAGAGATTGAGACATCTGGTTTTTCTCTGGTGAAGAATATTGGGAGATATGGAGTTGAGAGGGACAGGGAGTAATCTTCTCTTTCATGGAGGAGAACAGAAGACAGTGAGGTGAGGAGGAGAAGGGTAGTTTTTAAGTAATGTTTTTAAAGTTGGGAGACCTATGGGGAGTGAAGCAATCTAGTGACTTTTCCAAAATCATGTGACTTATAAGCAGCTAAAACTTATTTTTACAAAGTGGTGGATAAAAGCACAATGGAGTCACTAATGTTATTTTAAGGCAACATTCCTGCCTTTGATCCTCAAGTTCTCAACCCACAAGCTAAATTATTTAATAACTTTCTCTTTTAGGGATTTCTGGAAGGAATGATAGTCCACCTTAAGGTGCATCAAAAGAGTGGGTAGGAGGCAAGTAGTACAAAAAGAATAAGCAGAAAAAATAATCTCATAGATCCCCTAAGGAAAGAACCTTATTAAATAGCCTATAGCTAAACTAAGTCAGGCTACAGATGAAACTACTTAGAGGGGTCACCTTGGAGTAATTAAGAGGGGAAGATTTACAAATCACCAGGATGACCAATAAATCTTAGCATTTTAAGTGTAACATTATATGTTTTTACTTAGTGGTCTCTTTACAGTTGACCTCTATATATGTTTCCCAGATATATATCCAGCCCTAGTCTCTCTCCTGAACTTCAGTCCTTCATCACCAACACCCTAGTAGGTATTTCCATTGGAATGTCCCATAACTATCTCAACCTCAATATATCTATCAAAGAATTCATATGCTTTCCACTCAAACTCAAGTCATTTTCTTATTACTATGTAGGGTATCAGTTACCTAGTGATCGCCTCAACTCCTCAATGTTATTAACTCTAAATATTCAATCAAATGCTAACTGGGTTGTTTCAATTTAATAGTATTTCTTATATGCAATCATAGTAAGAATAAGTTTGTTGCCTAGACATAACTAACTCTGTTTTAGATTAACCCATCATTCTTTGGTGAAGTGTTTCAATGTTTTGTAACTAGCTTGTTGTGTGATATAATCATATGTGTGTTCATAAACAGCTAATAAGCATATGAGACCTCCGAGGAAGGAAGACCGCCAATGGGAACATTTGGTAAGCAACTTAGTCATTAGCTTATATCATCAGGTAATAATCAAATTCATTGGCAAATGAATTAGGCCACCAGACACAATGTAGCAATTTAACACCCAAAGCTTGAATTATGAGATCTCAGTCTGCTTTTGGCTTCTAAGACTAGCTCCTGCCTTCACCCCCTCTCTACTTGAGACTAAAGCAACAGAACAGTGCTGATTTACAGAGGAAGACTTGCCAGGCAACTACAGGGGGAAACACATGGCCTCCAGCTGAGCAGAAAGGGAGCTTTGCAGGTGAGTACCAATATGAGGACACTTACTGGGAAACCCTAGGAAATCAGCTTGTTGGTTTGTAACTAGTGGGGTTAATGTTTATAGTCAACTAGATAATAGACACTAATGTTTGCACACATTAAATTAAAAAAGTTTAATTGCTAGCATTAAGAATTGTAAGAATAATTAGTGTTTCGATTGCACTGGTTAGCATATTTAACAGTGTATCAGTTTCATATGTGCACTGTCTGTGTTCATCAATCTCCTCCACTTTCATAGCTACCAGCTTAGTTCAGTTCCTTCTTATCTCTCATCTGGACCATTGCAATAACCTTCTGATTGATTTCTTTGCTTTAAACCCAACTACAATGCATCTTTTACTCAGCTGCCGAAGTACTTTTCCCAAGACATAGGGCTGAACATACAACACTCAATGAACTAGGGTGGGTTCCGAGTACCTCTATGATCCAACACACACTTTTCTGTCTGGTATTTAGAGCACTCCACTTATTGATCCTTTCCTCTCTTTGTAGTCTTCTTATATGTCTATTACCCTCCATGAACTCTAGAGTCCAGTCATACACCTTCTGTACCTCCTAACAAAGCCCTGTCCCCCATCTCTATGTGTTTCCAGCAACTGTCTCCCATGCTTGGAATTTTTTTTTTCCTTCTTTACCCTCACCTCACAGAATCCCTGACTTCTTTCAAGACTAAGCTCAAGTGGTACCCACTGTAGGAAAGCTTTCTAGGTTGCTTCTAGGCTGTTGTTGTCTTTCCTTCTGAAGTTACTCTATATCTAATCTTCCTGTTAATGGGAATATGTTTATTTATGTACATCTTTCCATTAGCATATAAGCTTTTTGAGGGCACAGATAATTTTCACTTGTTTGTATCATTAGTGTTTAAGACAGTACCAGGCTTGGAGTAAACAATAAATGACTGATGATTGATAAGTGCTGGGGATCCAAAAAAGGGGCAAAAGATTGTTCTTGCCCTCAAGGAGCTTAAAATCTAATGAAGGAGACAACATGCAAACAGATATGTACAAAGCAAACTACAAGATAAACAAAGGACAATTAAAGGGCTGGCATTAGTTAAAGAAATTGAGAATAGTTAGGATGGATAGAAAAGAAAGAATAAGGAATTGTGGAACACTAAAGAGTTTTAGATTTAGAGATAGAATACCAACCTTTAGATCTCAGATCAATCAATAATTTAACAAACATCTCTTAGGTGCATCTTATATGTTGTTAAATTTATTATGATTGGACCTGAATATTAAATTGGTGGTCACCAGGTATTTAATTTCTAAATCTCAAAATGAATTACTAAAGTAGAATGGAATTTATGGTAGTTTTACTTACAATAGAGGGAAGATATTAAGAAAGAGAGAAAAGGGGAAAGAGAGAGGGAGGGAGAGCTCTGGTTTCCTCAAAGCCTGTTAGAAATTCTAAGCCCCAGTTAGGGGAAAGAAGTCTCAAGATGATGGACCTTTCTCAGAGGTTCACATCTCCAGAAAGGCAAGGAAACTAAGGCAGCCTTTACACTCACTATGGTGACTGTCTAAAAAGAAAGCAGCCTGAGGTCTCCTTCCACAGCTAGGTATCTTCACTCCAGGTGTGAGTGTCTTGTCTTCCAGTCTCTCCTCAAGTGTCTGTCTTCTCTCCAGCTCCGAGTGACTGTTTCTTTATTTCTTAAATTGAAAGTAAACTTATAAAAAACATACCCCATACTGGTAAGATCTGGGTACTCTTTTTTCCATTTCCTTTTTCTTTTAAAAACACCTTACTCTTGGATTTAAGTAACAACTCTAAGACAGAAGGGCAAGGGCTAGGCAAATGAGGTTAAGTGCCTTGCCGAGGATTATACAGGTAGGAAGTATCTAAGGCCATAATTAAAGTTGGGTCCCCTCCCCCACCCCAGGCCTGATGCTGTAACCACTGTACTACCTAACTGCCCTGAATATTTTTTTCATTTCTTTATGAGTTATTGTTTCTTTATGAGTTATTGTTGTTCAGTCATTTTAGGCATGTCCAATTCTTTATGATCCAATTTGGGGCTTTTTTTGGCAATAGATAATGGTTTGTCATTTCCTTCTCCAACTCATTTACAGGTGAGGAAACTGAAGCAAACAGGGATAAGTGACTTGGTATCACAGACCAGATTTGTCCTTAAGTGCTCAGTGCTCTATTCACTATACCATATAGCTTGCCTAATAGTTGCATATTTCCACAGTTGGGATGACTTCCCTAGTTCTAGAAATTTCTAATACAATATATTTATCATTTACTAATTCATTTGATAAATATATTAAGTGCCAGCTATATTTAAGTTTAAGTTGTCATGTTAAGTGCTGGGGATATAAAATGAGGCAAAATATAGTTCCTGCCTTCAAGGGGCTTACAATTTAATGGAGGAGACAGCATGCAAACAAATATACACAAAGCAAGCTATATGAACGATAAAAATGGAGATAATTAATTGAATGAACTAGGTACTTAAAGAGAGTTTGCTGAAGGCTTCCTATGGAGGGAGGGATTTTAATTGGTACTTAAAAGAAGCCAGGAAAAGTCATTAGTCAGAGTGAATGGGAGAGACTTGTATTCAGTCATATGGAAAATAGAAACAGGGCTATACTTAGAGTCCATAGAAACAATTTCAGTACACCCCCCCTCCCCATGACTTCTAAAATTTGCCATGTTGGGCAAGTTACATGATTCCTCTAAGCCTTAATTTCTATATCTATAAAGTGGAGATAACAAAACTATGACTATTTAGCTCACAGGAATGTTGTTTAGAAGAGTGCTCTGAACATCTTAAAGCACTTAAACAAATCTGAGTTATTTTTATCATGTACACTCATGATGAGGAGTTAAGGCATGTGGTATTTGAAAAGTTTACATTTTGCTTTGAGGTCCATTCATTTGTTATTGACCATTTTTCAGTTTTCTAAGTGTTTTCCCCTACATAATTTCATTTGTCCATCGTGTTAACTTTGTGAACATAGTGGGATTAAATTATGACATTTTTATAGATGGAGAAACTGAGATCAGAGATGCCAAGTTCTTCATCCAAGGTCAAGAGTATAGTAAATGGCATAGATGAGATTAGAAACCTTGTCTTCTGAGTCCTTGTGCTCTTCCCTCCCAATGATGCAGTCTCAGTATATTAAAATTGAGTACTGGTATGCTTGTATATTCTGGAAATTTATTTCAAAGCAAAGATATATTTTGAAGAACTAATTGAGAAGGATTTGGAGAACTAGATTCTTCATCCTGCCTTTTAGTCAATTTGTTGCAGCCCTTACCATTCTGGGAATAGGCATTCATCTTTTTAAAGCAAAGTTCTTTGGGAGAAGGATTCAATCATTTCATGAGAGAAACTTTGTGTAATCTTATGCCAGTAACTTGCATATGTGTATTTAGCAATAGTAGCATACTCGATAAGGATTAATGACTACTAAGTAAATAGCTATACTTTTTCTCATATCCATTCATCAGCCAATGAAAAACAGTGTGTCTGTCAATGCATATATCTTGGATAGACACTTCAGATTTAGAGTGAATTGAGCCCAGAGTTGAATGGGGGAAGAAAATGAATTAGACTCCTTTTGGGAAATGGTGCATTGCTTTTAGTGATCCCCTGATTTCTCCTTGAAATAATAGTGTTCTTATTAACAATAGTCTTCCAGTGATGCTTATAGGCCTGGGTCATAGACTACCACCATGTCTGAAGAATTAAAGCTGGGCTCACCCAAAGGACAAAAGTTATACACATGGTGGTTGCTAGCTGACTGAATGACATTTTGTCTTTTTGTAAGTAGCAGCTTAAGGGATGACATAAAAGAAATATGTGACTACAGAAGATGGACTTATCATATACAAAACTAGGGAACATTTAGCGTGTTTCCATTGATATCTAAACATTATCAAGAAATCTGGAGGAAAGACACTCTGTACCCTGGGCAGATCTCTTTTTTTTTTTTTTAATATATTTTATTTGATCATTTCCAAGCATTATTCGTTAAAGACATAGATCATTTTCTTTTCCTCCCCCCCACCCCCCATAGCCGACGCGTAAATCCACTGGGCATTAGATGTTTTCTTGATTTGAACCCATTGTTTTGTTGATAATATTTGCATTAGAGTGTTCATTTAGAGTCTCTCCTCTGTCATGTCCCCTCAACCGCTGTATTCAGGCAGTTGCTTTTCCTCGGTGTTTCCACTCCCATAGTTTATCCTTTGCTTATGAATAGTGTTTTTTTCTCCTAGATCCCTGCAAATTGTTCAGGGACATTACACCACCATTTATGGAGAAGTCCATTACGTTCGATTATACCACAGTGTATTAGTGTCTGTGTACAATGTTCTCCTGGTTCTGCTCCTCTCGCTCTGCATCACTTCCTGGAGGTTGTTCCAGTCTCCATGGAACTCCTCCACTTTATTATTCCTTTTTGCACAATAGTACTCCATCACCAACATATACCACAATTTGCTCAGCCATTCCCCAATTGATGGGCATCCCCTCGTTTTCCAGTTTTGGGCCACCACAAAGAGCGCAGCTATGAATATTTTTGTACAAGTCTTTGTGTCCATTATCTCTTTGGGGTACAGACCCAGCAGTGCTATGGCTGGGTCAAAGGGTAGATATTCTTTTGTCGCCCTTTGGGCATAGTTCCAAATTGCCCTCCAGAATGGTTGGATCAGTTCACAACTCCACCAGCAATGAATTAATGTCCCTACTTTGCCACATCCCCTCCAGCATTCATTACTTTCCTTTGCTGTTATGTTAGCCAATCTGCTAGGTGTGAGGTGATACCTCAGAGTTGTTTTAATTTGCATCTCTCTGATTATAAGAGATTTAGAATACTTCTTCATGTCCTGGGCGGATCTCTTATGAAGAATTAAAAGATAGATATTTATAAGAGTTAGAGAGATATAGCTTATGACACTGGAGGGAGTATCCATATTGATGAAAACCAGATCCATCAAGAAAAGATAATATTGGCAAACTTAACAAATAATTGAACAATGGATAAACCAGGTAATGAGGTGCCTGGTTTTAAAAGATTCCTACTACAATTTATGTAATAGAAGCTAGGGAAAATAAGAGACTATACAATGATGAAAAAGGGCTGGACCCTGTTTGAACTGAGATTTACTAGTTTTTTCTGTTCACTGTCATCCTACTAGGGAGGTACTGATAAAAACTAGAATTCTATACTGCAGTAGTCTACAGAAAACTCCTGTTTCATGAGAAAATTCTGATAGTGGGAGGATTTTCCTCCAGAATATTATTTTATGAAATTATATATGCTTCAAAATTACTGTAGGTAGCATTTTCATTATTCTTGGCTGTATCTTTTACACTGGGTAATATAAGAAAATCATGTATGGATTCTATTAATATATTTTAATTCCAAAATAAATTCTCAGCCAATTTTTTTAAAATTAATATAGGCTTCTCAAGAAGCCAAGCAAAGTAGATGTGAGTTTAGACAGAGGCTAATAGATATAGTAATCTGGGAAATCAGCAACTGGAATGAATTGAACTAAAATGAATTAAGTAAATGTAACAATATTTATTTATATTTGTACTTATATATTTTATTTAAAATTTTATTACATTTATAAATATATAAATATCAACATATGTATATTTATAAATACAGTGGTAACTTGGTACTCATCATTAATTCATTCCAGAAGGTAAATTGAGTACTCAAAAGGTCAAGTATCAAATGAATTTTTCCCATAACATATAATATAAACTGAATTAATTCATTCTAGACACCTAGAAAACCCAGATTTTATGTCATACGTGTTAATGGAGTTGTAATTTACTAAATAAACATTAATAATACATAGGCATAAATTTTAAAAAAACAATAATTAGATTAAATAAAATAATTTAACTTTACCTGTATTGAGAGGAGTTCATGACTTAAGGGGATGATGGGGAGAATTGTTATTGTTTGGGAGAGGAGTCCCCTTCCTTAATATCTGAGGGCAATTGCTCTTCTGGAACTCTTTCTCATTCTCTTTTCTGTCCCTTATCATCACTGATCCCTGTTTGAAATTCACCAGGTAAAAGCTTCACAGGAAACCTATCCAGTGATGTTTATTTTTATCTTTGTTTTGAAATTCCTCTCAAGTGAGAAGTGGTCTGGCCATTTAACAGATTTACAATTCTGCTTGTTAAAGCTTTATCATGGGGGCAGCTGGGTAGCTCAGTGGATTGAAAGCCAGGCCTAGAGATGGGAGGTCCTAGTTTCAAATTTGACCTCAGACATTTCCCAGCTGTGTGACCCTGGGCAAGTCACTTGACCCCCATTACCTAGCCTTTACCACTCTTCTGCCTTGGAGCCAATACATAGTACTGGCTCCAAGACAGAAGGTAAGGAAGGGTTAAAAATTAAAAAAAAAAAAAGTTTTATTACAATCATATTTTTCAACAAAGTTTTACACTTCCACCCATTTTTCACACATTTCCTTTATTAATGAAGTGGGGACATCTTCCTTTTCCTCCTCAATTCCTGAAGAAAACTTCTTCCCCCATTAGCTATTGCCGGTAAAAGATCCTACAGTTCCTCAGTGTTGACCTCTTCTTTATGCTCCTCAACTAACATGATCCTTTTGTTTTGGCTAGAGGGAGCATACACTTCCTGAGATCAGGACAGCACCAAGTTCTAGCAAGCCCATAGAATGCCAAGCAAATGCCCAATAATATCACATTTTTTCCATCAAAATGTGTCTAATACCAATTCAAGGAGTTCTGAAACTCAATACCAAGGTTGGACTGTATTGTTGTATTTATTTAACTTAATCCATTTCAATTCAATTCAAATATTTATTGAGCAGTTAGATTTGTGGAAATAATTTGACCCACCACTTCTCTCTTAAGCTAGATAAAAATAAAACTCAATATCAACAATATGTGCCTGTAATTCTTTAATATCTATAATTTCTCGCAGAGGGGTTGAATCATAGCATAGCCTATTTCAGAGATCAACAGAGTTGGAGTCATGAAACTGTGGCTAAAATCTTATCTCAGACACCTACTTAAGCTCTCTGATGGTAAAAATCACCCTGCTCTTCTCTTTGCCTCATTGTGCTTATGTTAAAAGATGAGGTTTAACTTAATGTCCTCTGAGGTTGCTACCATATCTAAATCTATAATAGGAGAAGAGGAATGGAAGAGAGGAAGTGGAGGGTTGAAGTGAGATTAAGTTTTATATCCTTAATAACATAGGAGACAGAAAGTTTGTACACTTGGCAAAACTAACTCCATTTTGTTTTAAACCATTTTGGTTTGGTTTTTGGTATGTCGTTTTTCTATAGAATGTTTTTCAACAATAACACAAATACTTATATGGTATGCTTTGGTAAATAATATGCAAAGAATTGGAAATTAAGGGGATGCCCATTAATTGGGGATTTGCTAAACAAATTGTAGTATATGATTTAATGGAATATTACTGTACTATAAGAAATGAGCAACTTAATTTTGGAAAAGCATGGAAAGATTTACATAAAGTTATGAAGAGTGAAACAAGCAGAACCAAGAGAATGCTAGCTAGAGCAACAGAAATATTGTTTGAAGAATGACTTGTGTATGTCCACCTCCAGAGAAAGAACTGATAAATAGAAATGTTAGACATAGTTTTATATATACAGATATATTTTTATCAAATAATGCCTTCTGTAATGGGGGAGGGAATGATGGAGTTAACTTTTTTGTAATAAAAAAATAAACACTATGTTTCTAAAACTTTGAAGCAGATGTGGACCCTTTGATTGGCCAAAGCACCGATATAAAGAATGTTCTAAACAAGTTCCTCAGTAGCCTGTGCATGACGTACCAATCAAATTATGTGGGAAACAAATTAGGAATACCCACAGATAGAACTATAAGAAATCCATTGGAGCCTTTAGCCATTGTCTTGCTCCTAGTTTGCAAAAAGAATAGTTTCCTACGTTCTGACACTTAAGACTCAGCATGAAACTCAAGGTATCATGTTTGTCTGTGGGAAGTGCTATTGATGTAGACCACCTTGGAGAGAGAGAGACACAGCCTCCAATTGTGTAGACAGGGAGACATTTCCAGTACCTCTAAGAAGCAGGTTGGTGGTTGTTTTTTTGAGAGGCTGCTGTTCCCATTGGTTAGCCTTATTGATTAGTAAGGTTTGATAGCATGCTTTGAGAAGGATAAGTTTACTAGGTGTTTTCTTAGTATAGATAATAATAAATGAACTATTAGTCTGCCTTACATCCACTACAGGAAAAGGAAGGGCTCCTAAAGGCAATCTTCTTCTTTTTTTTACATTTAATTTTTTTCCAGAATACATGCTGACAGAATTATCATTTTCTGATATTTTGTGATCCATGTCCTCTGCCTCCCTCCCACTTTCCTCCAACCCAAGATGGGAGATACTATGATGTAGGTTGTACGTGTGTTATCATACAATATATATTTCCATGTTTATTATGTTGTGAAAGAAGACACATATCACTTCCACTAGAGGAAAAATCCCTGGAGGAAATGAAATTGTCACTCAATTCCTTCTATAGAGGCAGATATGCTCTTTCATTATGACTTCTTGGGGTTGTCCTGGCTCTCTGCACTGCCCCATAATAGTTTAGTCATTCACAGTGGATCATTGTACTTTATTGCTAAAGGCAAGTCTTCTAAGGGCAGAGTCCCAAGCTTTCAGCAGGGATATGAAGCCTTGTCCTGTCCTAGTGTCCTAGATGCCCTCTCAAACCATTCCTAAAGCAAGAGACATAGCCAAGTGTTTTGGTTTCAGAGGGCTTTGCTGCCACTGTGGGAGATGAAAAGTCAACAAAGCTATGAATAGGCAGATTAGGTATTGTCAATAATGAGTGTCTGAGAAGATAACAAATCAAGGAGTTAAGGAGTAGGTCCTGTCAATGAACTTGAAAGGAAGATTTGCACATAAGCTGCATTTTCAATAATTCACCTGAGATTCATTTATTCAACAAATATTTATTGAGTTCCTACTATGTTCATAGTGCTTTGCTGAGTGCCTTAGGGAATGGAAAGAATTACGCATAAGCTTTAGTCCCTGCAAGAGAGATTCTGAAAATCTAGTCAAGGATAGAACACACACACACACACACACACACACACACACACACACACACACACACACAGATTTTTTTTTAAGAGGCTTCATGTAATGTAAGTGCTGAATGAGTAGTAGTTCACTCAATGAGATCAGAGGAGAGAAAGATCACTGTGGATTAAAGATAGTAAAGTCCCCTCTAAGGTGAAGGCACAAAGGAGGTGGGGAATTCAACTCAGTCTTAAAGATCATAGGAACATAGATTCAGAGATAGATGGGACCTTAAAGGCCATTGAGTCAACCCCCTCATTTAACAGATGAAACAGAACGAGTTTGGGTGGTGCTTAGATGGAGGTTAAGAGAGAGGACATTGAGGGAAAGAGTAGAGGATGTGGAAAAGCTTGCAGGTAAGACTGTGGCGATGCTGTGTAGGATTCACCTTGCTGATGAGTAAAGCAGAGTCAGAAAGAATTAGGAAAAGGACTTTTCTTTCCAGATGAAGAGTCTAAGCTTTTTATCCTGTAGCAAAGGGGGAGCTAGTGAGGGCTTTGAGAAGGATAATCACGTGGACACATTCTTTATGAAAACTGATGCAGCCTTTATACATATGGTGAATTACAAAGTGTGACAAAGTGAATATTTAGAAGACAACTGCAGTAATTCAAATAGTAGATGATGACCACAACTCAAAGGGCAGCTATGTAAACATAAAAAAGTGTGTGGCTAGCAGATATTTCATAGGATCAATTAGGTGAGTAATGAAATTCTGCAGGAAATAAAAGGAGAGAGGGCAGGCGGCAGGCATTCTCCAAGAAAACTGGCCATTTGGGGAGGGAGAGAAGAAATGGGGTGAGATGGGATCATAACTTGTTAGCATTTCAGTCAGAAGCTGCCACCTGTCAAGGGATTTAGGAGAATATGAATGAGGTCAGAGAGGGAGTATAAGATGAATGAAATTTGCCTTCATATGGAAAAGAAAAAATAGCACATATACAGCGAGTATAGAAAGAAAGGCTAGGTGGGCTGAGAGGGGAAGTTAGCAATAGCACCTACTGCATTAGGGTTGCTGGTTTTTTCTTTCCTCTAGTTATTGTTTTGGGGATAACAGCATAGGGGTGGGCCAAGGGTGGCTGTTCATCTGGATGCTTGGCACATACTGTTCTAGATCTTAGATACGAAGTAAATCAACACAGCAGGAGGGAGTGATGTTAAGGACACTATGTTCCAAGTCCAGACAAGGAGTCTTTTTTATTTCATTTTCACCATCTGTAACTCTAAAGGGCTCTTCAGTTAACATCTATCTCACTCTTTTTTTGGTTATAACTGAATTGGGCAATTGGACAATTAACAATCAAATTCTTCTCATTTTCTCTCCTTTCTTTCTCAGTCTTATAGAGAAGAATAAGATATTCAATCAAAATGTAAAATGTTTAATAGTAAAGGAAGATTTGGGTTCTTAAGAAGTTCATCTTAGAGCCCTTGGTTGGAGGTTGTAGTGTCTTGTAATTATATACTACAGCTTTTTAGGTAATGACATCTGCTGACCACCAGACCCAGCATGGAACAACAGAACCTAATACAGAGGAATGACAGAAAAGCATTGGATTGGGACAAGGGAGAGTCAAGAGTTAGCAATCACCAATAAAGAGAGTTTAAATTTTGTTGAACTTCTCAGTACAATCACGAATTCCTTTGAAGAAAATCCCCCAGGTCAAGTCTAGGAGTTCATAGCATCAAAACCTGTATCTAGAAGAGAACTTAGATATCATTTAGTCCAACCCATCTCATTTTACAGATATGGAAACTGAAGCACATGAAGACTAAGTGATATATTGAGGACTGAACAGCTACTAAATGTGTTGGGTATAATTTGAATATATCATCTGTACTCTGTCTAGAACCTTCAAGATTCCTTGAGAGAAAAGAGACACGAAGAAAAATGAAGTGGGAAGGAGGGAGAACCTTGGAAATAAATGGTGTCATAAATGCGTTTGTTTTAGAATTTTGTCATTGTCAACAAGATCTCAAAATGTCCTTGTAGTGTGTAGACTGTAGTCACTAATAGACCAAAACAAAGAATGCATTTCTGAAGCACACCTTCAAATTCCAGGCCAGGAATAAATGCCAGTGTGAGGACAGGACTTGAGGGACTAATTCTGGTAAAGTTCCAATATGACCCCAGAGACCCAGAAGATCACCGCAACTTTTAGTCACTGAGAAACAGAGTGTAGTTGTTCCCAAACCATTTTCAACTTTCATTAGCATGGATAAGTCTGGAACATCCCTTGACCACCTAAATTTAAACATATATTCTACTGTGTCACCACAGTCCCTAGAACCAGGCTGGGCTCCCAAGACGAATTCATCAAACAGCTCAGGAATCTTCATCTTAGATTTTGTTCAGAATAAAAATCACTGAACCTTTTCTGGGCCTCCAGGGAATTGTGAGTTGTCAAGCCACCACTGTGTGCTGTTCATTTAAAACAGCAAACTATTCGACTGTGAAGATTCAGGGAAAGTGATGGACATTTCCAGGCATAAGACATAGGAAATGAGATTGGGCAAAACTGCTCAGGGTAGGTAGAAATCATTCCTTTATTTCTGTGGATCCTGAAAAGACCTAGCAGCAAGGGGCATTAATGACCAACCCAAATAATCCAAATCAATATTTTGAATAGAGTTGTGGGTTTGCAGGAACCACTTAGGTCCATCCAGTGTATCAAAGACAATCGTTGGATTAACATATTATTCAACTGAATTTCAGTTCAGATACCTGTATTTATTACTGCCTACATGCAAGGTTCCTGTCCTTAGGATGCAAAGGCAAAAAATAGCATGGCATGGGCTCTCATCTTGCATATGTTTTGTGAATCATAGATTTAGAATTGGAACTTGGATCCTAGAGGTCATTTGGAGAAAAAAATGGGTTTAGTGACTCGCTTCATAATGCACAATTACTAAGTTGTGTAGCTGGTTTTTCTGACTCCAGACCCAAATTCTCTTTCCTCTTTATCTAGTGTCGTCCTGAAGGATTTAGAGAAATTAAATCCTAAACTGGATTTGATCTAGAGGAATTTATTGAAAGTCATTCTTGGGATTTCTGAGATATTCCAAACGGGGAAAAATCAGTTCTGTGCTGGTTTCTCTAATTACACTCAGGAAAGACTGTATCCTCTTATGAAGAACACTAAACTAAGACTAAAATAATCCTAAAACATTCCACCAGATTCAATTCTGGCCAATACTCTGAGATTAGAATTGACTGCCCTGCATCCGAATTTGAGAGTAGAAGCCACGGATATCTTCGTAGGGGAAGCTGACAAGATACCTGGTAATTATTTAACCTTTGTTGTTATTAGATCACAAAGCTTCTCGTTGAATTCTGCTGAGTAGACCAGGGAGCTGTACAAATATCAGCTTGCTGTGCAGATAGACCTTGTGGCTTATTGGTGCTTTAAATGTCTATTTTATTATTGTTTTGATATGTGAGCTGGGCATAGACTCACGGAGAGTGAGCTGCAGGTAGCTATGAGCTAGCTTACCCAGGCCTGCTGGCACACAGATGTAGACTGACAGCCATAAGCGGCACGCAGTTCCCTGCATTCGGCCTCGACTGTCCTTCATTATGAAAGATGCCAGTCATTTTCCATCTAAATGTACAATCAACCCACATAAACCTGCTGTGGTCTTGATACTAACACTGCAATTTATTTATGGCGTTTCAGAAAATTTGTCATGGAAATGGACCACCGAACATATCTATTCTCTATATATGCATGGATGTGTGTGTGTGTGTGTGTGTGTGTGTGTGTGTGTGTGTGTGTTCCTAGAGGTTAGTGAGCCACTATCATTCTTTTGCCTTTTCTTCTCATAGACCATGACAGGTAGAGAGGTTTGCACAAAGGAGTGAAGGAGGCTTCTTATATCCATTTATAATTGTTGTTCCTTTGTTGAATATAAAGTTTTCAGCACAAACTTCCTTCAGGCCTTTCCCTTCCCTTCCCTTCCCTTCCCTTCCCTTCCCTTTCCTTCCCTTCCCTTCCCTTCCCTTCCCTTCCCTTCCCTTCCCTTCCCTTCCCTTCCCTTCCCTTCCCTTCCGTTCCCTTCCCTTCCCTTCCCTTTCCTTCCCTTCCCTTCCCTTCCCTTCCCTTCCCTTCCCTTCCCTTCCCTTCCCTTCCCTTCCTTCTTCCCTTCCCTTCCCTTCCCTTCCCTTCCCTTCCCTTCCCTTCCCTTCCCTTCCCTTCCTTCTTCCCTTCCCTCTTCCCTTCCCTTCCTTCTTCCCTTCCCTTCTCTCACCCTTTCCCTCTTACACACATCTTTCCCCTTTAGGGAACAATCATTTCCATACAGGTTTTTCACAAATTTCCCCCATCCCCATATGTTCCTCCATTGACCTTTTTTCTTAAAACAAAGAAAAATACTTTAGCAAAAAACTTTGGGCCAGGAAGCCTGCCTGACCAGTATCATATGCAACACTGGACATCTTAGACTCTCCCAGCTTTCCAGTGGAAAGAGGGAGATGCATTTTCTTGGAGTCAACATTCGTTAGATAAAATTTGGCCTGCACTTCTGCAATGGAATATTTTCTGAGGTAGCCTCACTTGAGCATTTCTGCTGAATATTGCATTGCTCTCCCTTGGCAACTAGGTACACAAGGTATAGAACTCTGGGCCTGGAGTTCAGAAGACTTGAGTTCAAATTTGGCCTCAGACACTTATTAGCTGTGTAACCCAGGCCAACTTGTCTATGTAAGTTTCTTCTTCCAGAAAATGGAGGTAATAATAGCATCTACCTGCCAGGGTAATTGTGAGTACCAAATGAGATAATTATATGGTGTTTAGCATAGTTCCTTGCCTAGTAGACTTGTCCTTCTTTCTTTTCCTTCTCATACTTGCCTGCCCTAAGACACTTTAGAAGAAGGATACAATGATTGAATGTGCCTAGCTTTGTCTAAGTTTTTCTTTGTTTTCACTAAGTAGATCAATATCTTTAAAGCAGTATCTTGGTTCTTTTCTAGTTCATTCACAGAATGGAGTAAGCCAACCTTCTGCTTTCCTCTTTTCTGAAGACCTATAGAAGACTGAAACTTCCAAATAGAATGAAAAAAATACTCAATAGCAAAAGTATATTTTGGTTTCAAAGACTTCTCTCAAGTCACCCACAAATAAAAGCTAGAATTTCTTTTAATTGTACAGCCAAACTTCCAGTTTTCAAATCATTTGTCTACAATTTAAGTGGCTAATCAGTTTAATAATTTGACTAAGCACTTAATGTACAGGTCAGCTAGGTGGCACAGTGAAAAGAGTGCCAGGCTCAGAGTCAAGAACACTCATCTTCCTGAATTCAAATTTAACCTCCGATACTTACTAGTGGTGTGACCCTGGACAAGTCCTTTAACCCGAGTTGCCTCAATCCCTCATCTGTAAAATGAGCTTGAAAAGGAAAATGGTAAACCACTCCAGTATTTTTGCCAAGAAAATGGGGACTCCAAATATGGTCGTGAAGAGTTAGACATGACTAAAATAACTGGACGACAATAGCAAAGCACTGTTTCTAGACTGGCAGAATTATTTCTCATACATTTCTCAGATTCTTCATATTAACTTGGAAGTATGGGTGCCAGCTGCTAGTCCCAAGGTATCAAAATGCAGCCAGGTGACCCAGTATTTCCAAAGGCAGCCAGAACCAGATACAATGCAGTTGGGAATCATTTAACAAAATACATTTAAAATTAAAATAGGATATACAGATAAATATGAATAATTTTAATATGTGGTTTTTCTAAGTTAATAATCAGTCTTTGCAAATCTTTAGGTATGGATTAGTTGCCCTCCTTTCTATTTGAGTTTGACCACATTGTGCCAGTCTATATATTAGTCATCCTTAAAAGTACCATGTGTATAATGAGAATAACTTTGGATTGAATGGGAAGAATTGGAAGTGTTTGGACAGCAGAATTCAGACAGTAGCTTCAATGTCTCCTAGAATTTTACAACTGTACTATACCTTTATCCCTGTTGTTCTCTGCATATGGAGTTGTCTCTTCCCTTTACCATAACTATCTTTTGAAAATATATTCTTTCAGGAATGTTCAGCTCAAATGCCAGCTCCTCCATGCAGTCGGGTTCATAAATTCAAAGCTGTAAGACCTTAAAGGTCAGTTAGTCCAATCCCCTTATTTTACAGTTAGTTAAGAAAACTGAGATCCAGAAAGGTGAAGTAATTTGCCCAGGATTACAGAGAAAATAATTAGTCCAGTCAAAGATTGAATATAGTTTCTTCTTCCTCCAAGTTCATGACCCTTTCTGAATTTTCCATCCAAAATAATTTCCCCCATCTTCCAGATATTTCATAGTACGCTAATATCTATCTTATCGACTTCGAGTTCACATTGCAGTTATTTCTAAATATTATCTTCCTCCACTCAATTATAAACTCCATGAGGGCAAGCATCATGTTTATCTTTTTGCCTCAACTAGCATCTAACACAATGGTCTGCACATAGTAGGTATTTATTGTCCAATTAAATTGATATAGGCAAGGAGGGAGAAGAAAAGTTAGAATAGTAAAGAAGCTTCAGCCTTACCCTCTTCTCTTTGGCATTAGAGAAAGGCAAAAAAAAAAAGCTTTTATTCTCCTATCCCTCTACCCTTGGATTCCCAAAGAAGTGCAAATCCCCTCATGTATTTCTGTGTGTATTCCTTTGTCTTGCCAGTTAGTTCAGAGTGAAATTTCTGCTTCACTCTTGGATCCTGATCAAAGCTGCTTCAAGCCAGGTGGTATCTCTGTGGCCAGAAATTGTCCCCATTTGCATCTATCAATGTCAAGTCAATGCCAAGCTTATTCTGACAATTAAACACTGCAGACGCCTTCTTTCTGGGGCCTTTACTCTTCCCACTAAAAGCCACTTTTATGAGGTGCTTTTCACAGAACCTTTTTATACACATTCCCTTAGGAATAGGGTGCCTTTGAGGTGGACCCAAAACAGTGCCAGAGGCTCTTTCCTGCCCCTTGGGTTTAAAGTAAAGGAGGGAGAGAATGAGACAGTGGGAAAAGGAGAAAGAGTTCCTACTATTCAGTGTCAGAAATTGATTTCTCTTTTGTCTCCAGGGAAGCTATTATGAAGTGTGAAAGCAGAAAGGCCGCTGACTTTCTTCACCTTTTAGACCCAGCTCCTTCTCCCATGGACAAATTCCAGTGGGGATGGCAGTGGTAGAGAAATAGTTGGCTAGTAAAGTATGGGTGGTGTGTAGATACCCATAATGCTCAGACCCAGATTTTTAGAATTAAATATACCCAGGAAATATTGCATTTGGCTAAAGGAAATAGCTTCAAATAACTCTTGTTAAATTTAATATAAGGAAGTTTCTATAAATATGGTCCTGGCAATCTAAAGATGGATGGTCTTTCATTGAAGCTGTGCATTTCAACGTTGGTAATGTTTAGATCATCTGCAGGTGGGACTTACTGGAGCACCTCAAAGAATTATCATGGATTTTTTAAAACCCTTACCCTCTGTCTTGGAATCAATATTGTGAATTGGTGCCAAGGCAGAAGAATAGTAAGGGCTAGGCAGTGGGGGTTAAGTGACTTGCCCAGGGTCACCTAGTTAGGAAGTGTCTAAGGCCTGATTTGAAGTCAGAACCCCTCTTTTCTCCAAGCCACCTAGCTGAGCCACCTAGGTGCCCACTGAATTCAATATATTAAGGCATCAGAAGTGTAGAAAGATGAACACAGGCAATCATTCGATCTTAAACATGTGACAATGGAATGATTCCAAATAGTCCCTTTCTCTTGACTTCTTAAAAATCTAGGTATTTGAAAGGTATTTTGCTGAATGCTTTTTATTTTTTGATGGGAAGTATTGATAAATGATTTATTTTGAGCAACAAGTAGAAATAATTTAAAAAATTATCCATCTTTAAATTGTATCTCTCTCTCTCTCTCCCTCTCTCTATATATATATATATGTATATATATATATATATATATATATATATCTATTATCCTTTTCATTCTGGAATCAAACATAAAAACAATGTAAAGATCAGTAGCCAAATTTGACTCTTAGTAGTAATAGTAATCAAATTAGAACTTGTAATATGTTGAGAATTTTATATCCCAAATGACAGGATTAAAAGGATATGTGCTTATGTTTATTTCTTTATGTAGTAAGCTTTGAGAAGGGCTAACACATTATTCCAACTGGAATTTTCTCCATCCCTATTCATACAGTTACTATTGGGGTACTATTCCTAAAGCCTAAGGATTCTCTGATTGGCCAATTCCTTGATATTTCTATCCATACATTCATGTTCCCCTTGATTTGACCTCTGTCCATGAAAGGTAAGGGTGGGTGGGGGTGAAGTATTGCTTGTGGTAGAATATTTCATATTTACTTTTTAAATAAATTAAAGTTTTAAATTATTTATTTATCCAAACAAATACTCTAGCAACATTAAAAGCTTTTTTGGGTGAATGCCATATACCTTACTGGTATTTTCTCTATGTGATATTTCAAAGAAAAAATCCATCTTTTATATGAGAAAACAGCTCTACACATTATCTCTTAATACAACATGCACCTAAATGACTGCATTTAAAAAAATGTTTTAAATTTAAATACTTCCATGATTCGCTTGTGGGAAGTAGCTGTGGTTTGGGAGAAAAAAACAAACAACATTTGACTTGAAGTTAGTTTTTAATTTAAGTATAGACATTGCAACATACTCTGTGACTTGGGAGACTTGGGACCAACCAGTGATTCTCTTTAAATCACAGTTGCTTTATCAATAAAACAGATAATAAAGGTAATTGTGAAATCTGCCACCAATGACTGAATTTCCTTATCAAATGAAATGATTCAAGTTGATTCGGTCATCTATAATGTTGCATGCTACCTTTTATTATTCTTAGATCATACATCTGCATGTATTTTATTCTGCTTAACACAATCCCTGGCACGTAGTAGGCATCATAAAAAAGTGCTTATTGACTTGATTTGACCTAAATGAAACATTCAAAGGTCCCTTAGTGTCAACCTTTCTTCTACTCTCCACTTATTTTACTCAGATGATGCTGTTTTGATGAGAAAAGGTAATTTTCTCAGTCCTTGTTTTGCAGATTATCATCAGACCTCTGCATCTGTGTCACCTAAAGAGCCCCATAGTGGATCTGAATTCATCAGCTGAATAAGCTTTGTTCTATAAGCTATGGGCCAAAGAGAAGGGATTTCACTTTCCAGCTAGCCCAATAGCCTGTTCAACAAGGAAGGAAGAGGCTGGTCTATTTTCAAAGATTCCTGGGGCTTTCAGTGGGAGATAGAGCACATGGGTCACGGGATTATGATTACCAACCCCATCTGAAAAGCCTGAGAAAGCAAAGGCAAAAGGGAAAATGAAGGGGAGGAGCAGACATGGAGAATGACACTCTATTGCATAGTGTGCTAACAGGCTTCTGGCTCTGCTGGCTGGGGCTGATAATCCTTCCTCTGCTTGTCTGGTCTCTTTTCTTTGAAGTGTATCACAGTGCTATCCAGGAAAGTGTCAAGGGGGACAAAGGAAGGTTATTGTTTTCATGTTTGTTTCTGCATTATTTATGTTGTAGAGGACAGAGACAGACATCTGGAGGACAGTCTTAGGTCACACGCAAATCCCTAGAAACCTAGTTCTCTCACTCTGCCAGAAGAGAGGAAAACACAGCTGGATATTCACAGAGGTGGCACGCTTGGGCAGCACTGCCAGGTACTTGACGGCATGCCCATTTGAGGGATGGGCAAATCCCCAGGAGTGCTGATAATGCTACCCAACAGTCTTAAGCCTCAACTTTGCTCTGCCTATCCACTATCAGTCTCATCCGTTTTACTTAGCTGATAATTCAGCTTTTTCAAAATATATTCCTCATCAAAAGCCCTCTGTGGTAGATAGTGAAAAACTATTTTTATGCATGTAAAAATAGAATCAGAAAATTGGATTATTGTAGATTTAGAGCTGGAAAGGGCCACAAAAGAGCCAGTTTTAGAGATCAGGAAACTGAGACCCAAACTTGTGTCAAGTCACATGGATAGGCATTGGAGTCAAGATCAGAGGACAAAATTATGATGAAGAGAGGATGAATGGCATTCCTATGGCCATACAGCTGACAAGTGGTGGAAATCGACTAAAAATTGGTCTTCAGATTCTCAGGCCAACTGCAGTGATCCTTTGACCCCAATCCTAGTTTATAACATGACTTAGGAAACTCAACCCCAAGAGAATTTTCATGTCTAATGAAAACATTTATTAAATAATCAATCAAATATTATTCCTACTGACTTCTAAGAAAGTCTCATTGTACTTACTTTGAATATCACTCCATTTCTTAGTCTTATGAGCAGATTTCCAATTTCCTTTCATACGGCAGTTCTGATTGAATGATACAAGGGTTAAAAGTAGCCTATTGCCCCTGCCTCCTTAGCTACCATGATCACTGAAGTGGCCGAACAATGTTCCTACATGATAATTCATATTTTAAGACTGAAAATTAGAGACTGAGTAAGTTATTTGAGGCCAGAACAAAGATGAAGGATATGCAGAGCTGACTCTATGTATCCCCCTTGACATTTTTATAGATTTGAAATCTGAAATTATATTACATAAAACAAACAAAAAAAGCAGCCTCTAATTCAATTCAAGTCAGCAAATATTTATTAAGCATATTCTATGTGAAAGGCACTGAAAGAAAAGAAAATGAAACAGTGCCAGCACACAAGGAGATTCCATTCCATTCGAGAGGAAGGATGCATATATCAATAGGGTTAGTCCTCAACATTCACACCCTACCTTCTTGGTCTACAAAGCTTCTACCTCCCAGCCGTCAGACCTAGTGAAATTCAGAGCCTGTCTTGGGGTAGAGGATTCATCCTTTTCATGGTGGGGCCGGGGGAGAGAGTTCTGAAAGAATGAACAGGGAGGCTGACAAAAAAGACAAGACAAACACTCTAAAAATGTTTGAGGAGCAAAAATATTATTAGCTGCAGAGATCAAGGAAGATTACAAGGAGGAGGGGGCAATGGAGCTGACTTCTGAAGCATGACAAGAATCTAAAACATAGAAAAGAGGAAGGAATGCTCTCCATGCATGGAGACAGCCTGTGTACTGACATAGAAGGTATGTATTGAGTTCACGAAATAGTTAGCTGTCCAGCTTGCCTGAAATATCGTGTGTATCAAGTAGTTTAATGTGAAATAAAACTGGGAGGAGATTGGAGCTAGATCCTAAAAGGCCCTAAAGGTAAGGCTAAAGAGTTTATCTTAGAGACAGTAGGAAACTATCATTGTTTTTGAATAGGGAACTTCCATGGTTAGACCCACATCAAAGGATTATTCTGGAAGCTATTCAGAGGAGGGAATCATGAGGGAAAACTGGACCAATTATGATGTTATTACAATATTTCAAGTGAGTGGTGATGAGGTACTGAACTAGGTTGGTGGCCAAGTGAATAGAGAGAAAAGGACATGTGACAGATGTTTAAATGAATCCCATAAAAATGGCAAAATGCAGCCAGAGAAGTGGACACAATAAAGGAGGGAGGAATTCTCAGCTGATTTGCTTTTATCATAGTGGGGAAGTTTATCAGTCAATTTCATTATTATAGTTGTCTTTTTTTTCCCTTTTTCTTTTAGGATCAAATGGCTTTATTTCTCTTCCAGACCTAAGAACATCTTTAATGGTTGATTTTCTGAACTAGTGTCCAGGGTCTCAGTCCAAAATAATGGCGCCATTTACCACATCCTAGAAGAAAACGATTCCCAACTCAGCAACCAGACGTTTCTAGAATAACCATGATTGTTGTCCTCATCATACAGAGCATTTACTATATACCAAACCCAGGGCTAAGTACTTTTAAGCCTCACAAAGATCCTGGGAGGTAGGTGCTATTATTATGTCCATTTCACAGGTGAAGAAATTGAAACAACAACAACAACAAAACCCCAACAGCTTAAATGACTTGACCACAGTCATACAACTAAAAGTATTTTGATCTCCCAAGTCCTCCTGACTTTAAGTCAAATGCTCAATTAACTAATCCACATTGCCTCATCAATGGGTTTGCTATACATTGAAATACAGTTTTAATAGGGTCTTTGGGGACAATACCACTGAACCACATTGTGGCTAAGATTTAACTTCCACTGAATTCAATTCAATAAGCACATTATAAATACCTACCCCATGCAAGGAATTGTTTGGGAAATAAATAATAGATTTAGAAGTAGTTTATCACACTTATGTTACTGAAGAGAAAATTGATAGCCAGAGAGGTGAAGGGTTACTCAAGTTCCATTATCCATGGCGCTTCCCATTACACATTACTGCCTCACACCAAGATGAAAAAAAGACAATTCCTACTGTGGGTTTTTAAAAAAATATTGTGGCTGGGGGATTCCATTTCCCAGCATTCTTTGCTCTTCCTAGGGTCCCCTTGTCTTGCATCCCTGTGTTCCTCCCTGGTGTGGATTTGTTTGTAAATTTTGCTGAAACCTACACTGTGGGGGCTTTTGGGCTTTTTGCTTTGGCTCAAGCATGGCAGGTGGGGGTCTCTGGCTCTCTGCTCTGTTCACTCGGCTGAAGGAACCCCTTTCTTTCACTTTGTTGTTATTAAATCCTATAAATTTAAATACTTGGAGTATTCATTCATTTTTAGTCTCATACCACCATCAGCAAGTGTATAGTTTGTTATGGGAAAAGGAATGCACAAAGTAGGGATTACAAACAGGATTATGTGAATAGGGTAAATGGGATGTACAAGGAATTTGAGGTGGGAGAGACGGCTTTAGTAGGCTGTACTTTTCAAGGTTTTATCCTAACTGTAATACTTATTCCCTGATCTTATTGAATTCTTCTCCATTTCCATATTTTCATGAAGACCATAGATTCAGAAATGTAAATATCCTTAGAGGCCACTTAGGATAATCCCCCTCATTTTATAGATGAGGAACCTGAAGCACAGAACGATTAAGCAACTTGCTCAGGGTCACACAGCCAGCTAGTGTCTGAGGCAAGATCTTTATACTGTCTTACAACTTCTAATTTATTACCCCATTCATTATATCACATGGACAATCAGCACCCTGTGGATCTCGAATCCATTGACATTCTCCCCTTTCTTCAAGGCTCTTTGCAGGTGCTTGTGCTTTAGATAACCTTTGTTTAACATATGTTATTCCTTGGACTAGCTGTAAATGTTTCTCTCTCCACTACTTTTCTTAAAGCACCTCCTTCTCTGGGTCTTATCTTTGCTATTCATCTCATTCTCTCTTATATCATGATTATTTACATAAATTCTATGACCTTTTTTGCACTGTTCAGGAGCTTAATAAATGCTGGTTGAAAATATTTTAATTCTCTGTAACCAAAAGGTTTCCCAGAAGGGAAACAGGTGAGAGAACTTGGGTGACACAGAGCTGTGTGCCAGAGCTTTTCTTTGAAAGAATCAGAGATAAGCGTCCTGAGGCAGACTGACACACCAATGCTTACAGCTTCGCTCTCACTGGTAAGTATTTAGTAAGAAAAGGTCCTAGAAGCCATTCTGTTTAATAAGAGTTGGGGATTCCAGACAAGACACATCTGTGAGTCTCCTGTTATAGCAAAGCTCTTATAGTACAGGGGTGGCTTTCCATTTTACTTTCTTATAAAAGTACTAAACTGTATTGTGCCCATTAAAAATGGATTAAAAAAAATAAGGCAGCTAGGGAGTACAGTGGTTAGAGCAGATTTATAGTCCGAAGTAAAAATCTGGCCTCAAACACTTACTTGCTATGCACCTGGGCAAATCACTTAAGCATTTGCCTCAGTTTCCTCATCTGTCAAATGAGCTGGAGAAGGAAATGGCAAACAACTCCAGTAATTTTTCCAAGAAAACCCCAAAGGGGATCATAAACAGTTAGATACAACCGAAAAACAACAAAAAGACTGTGCATTATCCTACTTAGCCGTTGTACTTTATCTCCAAGATGTGGAGAGAAAGGTATGGAAATTGAAATTCTGGGACTTGGTCCATTAATATCTTTGCTAACTTATTCATTTGGATGATTTTTTTTAAAGCTAAGTTTCTATACTCACTCAAGATTGTATAGCAATCAGACACTGTTGCTGTTCAAGTCCACAACTTTACAGTGTTTAAGAGTTACTTTGGAAAATTAAATATAAAAATCATATCATCCACTATCTATTTTGATTTTTGGCCAAGCCTGATATCAAATTCACTGCCACTCGAGCTCCATGATGATAGTCAGGGACAATGACATGAATGCACAGCTTAGAAAAATGGAGAAGGAAGGACCTTTAGTGAATGCAGAGGAAGGAGAGCTGACTCATTCTTTCATTCTGACATTGACAATTTTGCTGTGACTTTGAATTAATCTTCAGCCTGCTCTTTCATCGACAAAGCATATTATGCTTTATCTGAAAAGCATCTCCAAACATAGAACTTCTTTTTAAGGAAAAGGTGAACTTTTTAAGCTTTACAGCCATATTTCAATTTAGAGCAGAGTTTATAATCATTTAAGAATTGAAATCTTAAATCATTTAATAATTTAAAGTTCATGAACTTTAAAATATTTTGATAACTATTTCAATATAATTGATTTTCTTTGAAATCTAATGTATTTTGTTTTATGCATTTAAAAACATTATTCTAAAAAGGGGTCCATAGAGTTAAGTAGACTGTCATTGAAGTACATGATCCACACCCAATCCCCCTCAAATGATTTAGAATCCCTGATTTTGAGATGTACTATATTCTCCAAGTGTGAAAATGATGTTAAAAATACACTTATGAGCCTCTGTTGCCATCTTAGGTTACAATTTCAAAGAGGTTTGGAAGGAGAGAGTGGAAAGGTGATGCAGTACAAATTTGATTTTCTAGCTAAGAAGAAGAGAGAAATTAAATGGATTGAAAACCATGGAATACATATGGTATTGTTATGATTGCACTAGTAAATACTATTAACATATATCCAGCTGCACAAATGAAATATAATATGAGTAAGAAAAATTTCTTGTTTATCAGATACTTTCTTATCTTTTTAGAATACCCTTGGTTTGTTTTTGTTGACAGTATGGTTAGTGATTGTGATCACTGGTAGGTACTCACTGATCAAATTCTTTATATATATATATATATATATATATATATAAACATAATATACTTGCTTTTCTGTCTTAGAATCAATACTGTGTATTGGTTCCAAGGCAGAAGAGGAGTAAGGGCTAGTCATTGAGAGTTAAGAAACTTGCCCAGGCTTCCCCACCTAGCAGATATCTCAGGTCACATTTGAACCTTGGACTTCCTGTTTCTAAGGCTGACTCTCAATCCATGAGCCACTAGCTGAGCCCAAACAAATTCTTAAAGTCATAAAAATGGATTCGGTAATCTATTGTAATCCATTCCCTAGTGGGATAGGCTAGGGTAAAAATCCCCTCCCCCCAACTACTCTTTGTAACATTTCATAAATTTGGCATTAGTCTACTTTTTGAAAAAAACTTTTTTTTTTTTTAAGTACCATACTTTTGGTGGTGCTATGAATTGGTCTAACCATTCTGGAAAATAATTTAGAATTATGCCTAAAAAGTGTGGTATTGGGTAGGAGTGGATAAAATGTACTATATTCTTTGGACGAGAGAATCAATCACTAGGCATACCCAAAAGAGATCTAAGACAGGGGACAAAAAAAGCTCAATATGTACCAAAATCATCATTGCAAGATTTTTCATTGAGAAAAATATGAAGCAACAAAGTAGGTGCCAATCCGTTGAGGAATGGTGACACAAATTGTGGCATATGGATGGAAAAGAATATTATTATACCTTAAGAAATGACAAAGATGAATATTTCAGAGAAACATGGAAGACTTGGGACTGATAAACATTGAATGAATAAAGTAGAATCAGGAAAAAATATATACAAAATGTCTATACTAATGTAAATGAGAAGAAATGAAACAGCAAAAAGTAATTATCATGTGCAAGGTTGATCTCTAAGATTTCAGAAATTCACATCCTTTCCTTCCTTTCAGAGTTGGCATATTTGAGGTATGAAATTGCATGTGACAAGGTAAAATGCCTTAGGTTTTTTCTCTGAAAATTTTTTTCTTATTGAAATTTAGTTAAGAAAGAACATTTATTATGTAAGACAGAGAGGAAAAATATTCAGAAATCAGTGGGATATATATATATATATATATATAAGTCAATGAAAAAATATACCTCTAAACTTGGTTGCTTGCATAGCATAAAGAACTGCCAACACATGGGTATACTCCAACTATTCAGATTACTAGACATTCTCATACTGTATTATTTTATTAAAAATCCTTACTCTTTGGAATACAGAAGATCCTGCAAATCCCACAGTAGTGAGTAAGGTTATCAAAGTCAAATGAAAGGGAAGAGTACAAAGTAATTGGATTATGTAGAAACTAGGATTGTAGGTAAAAATAAAACAAGTCAGAGTGTTCAGTTTCACAACTCTAAGATTTGCCCTTAGAATTTATGTTGGTAGCAAGGAAAAATGAAAAAGGAAACTTCAAGTTAAAGGAAAAGACCTTTCCATTCCATTCCATTTTTAGAAAAAAATTAGGTAAGAGCAGTTGTTTTCCTCTATTTTTTTCTTTCCAGATAAACTTTCAATAAGGGGTTTTTGGTCTCAGTTCTATAGTTACCATTGAAAGAATCTCAGAATCCTAGTATTTTTAGGTTTTGAAATTCAGAGGAGTGAGTGTATTCTAGGCATAGGAGGAACAACATTTGTTAAAAAAAAAAAAAGACCCTGAACCAGGGTACTATTTTCCAATGAATACACCACGTGAGAGTTAATGAAAATTTTCTCTTCCAGTCCCATCCCCTTTCCCCTTAAATCATCATTTAAGTTTTATAAATTGGTATCACCTCACAGATTTGGTCATTTTTACCCATCTCTATAAACCAATACTTTGGCATATGTATATATATATATATATATATATATATATATATACTCTAATCACTTCACATATGTATGAATGGAAGTGGCCCATCTGACCTTATTCAAAAACTCTTAGCAAAACCCAACTTGGATTATATTAAAATATTCTCTTTCAGAGAAATCTTGAATATTCTGTTATATCAAATATAAAATTTATACTTTAAAAGCAATCCATTAACTTCATTCTCTGCTCTCCTGCTTTCATAGGTAACTTATTCAATCTTGGGAAAGATTCTCAATTTATATTCTGGAATCAGGAGGTATTTGGATTTCAATTTTACCTCTGGTATTTATGAGGTATATGACCACAGGCAAGTCAGGTAAATGCCACGAGTCTTGGTAGTAAATGAGGATAATAACATTAGTATCAAAGAGTTACTGAAAAGATTAAATGAGATGATGTGCTTTGAAAAACAAATCACTGTGTAAATGCTGATATTATTGTCATTATTATTGTTGTAGTTAATATTGTTATTAGAAGAAAAGGAACACAATTATAAATTCCCTGAGGGAAGTGACAGAGTCATATTCTCATCTTTTTATCCTCAATACCTAACATGGCACCTTAAATGTGACATTTGTTTACCAAATATTTATTGAATTAATTTAAATTTCAATCACATAAATCTTTTTAAGTGTGTGCTTCTCAGTATGTGCAGGAACTCAGAAGTTCATTTACCAACAAAAACAAATCTATGGTAAAAAAACTATTCCTTAGTTAGCTATACATTTATACTTTGGGTATATACAAATCAACCAGAAATCGATACTATAACAAATTGTAAACATTGGCTATATAAATTAGTGGTCATCAAGCTATAGTTTTCAGGTCAAATCTAGCCTGCCAACTCTTTCTGTAGGGCCAATGAACTCAGAAGAGTTTTTATTTTTTAAATAAAGTTGTAAAGTTTTACAATGGAGGAACTTTAAATGCAAATAAAGCACAATAAAGTTTACAACTTTATTTTAAAATGTAAAAAAACATTCTTAGCTCCCGGTCATACAAAAAACAGGTGGTAGGCTGAATTTGGCCTGTGGGCCTTGGTTTGCCCATTCCTCATAAGCAAATGACTAGTTTTAAGTACTCAACTAAACTATAAAATTCATGAACCACCTTCAGTCCCTGGAGGCAGTGTGCCATAGTTAATTTGCTATTGGACTTGGAGTCAGGAGACTTGAGTTAAAACCCTGCCTCCGAATTTTGCCATTTGTGTCATCATTAACAAGCCACTTAAATTCACTTTTCTCCTATACAAAACGAAGATAATAATCTTTGCACTATGCATTTCTCAGGGTTTTATTTTCATAGCGAACACTCTTCAAAAATGAGAGTGTTTTACAAATGTGAGTTGTTGCTATTATTATTGCAGAAGTCTAAGCAACCATTTAACAAAATCAGTTTGAAGGTTGAAGGTTTTCTGTGTCTTGAAGTACCAGTCACCCAAATATAATAATGTATTACACATTACTGGTCCAAACCAACATCGCTGCATAATGATGTCATAAATAGGAAGCATACCCCATAACTCTAATGGAATGTATTTAGGTGATATTATCATAAGGAAATCCTATTCCCTGTCCCAGTAACAACTACTCAGCCCAGCTCTAATCCTAGCAATTAACAGCCTCCTCTAAGGTTGTTTCACCTAGCAAGTTTTGATGAAATCATTATTAGGATTATGTGAAACATGCCTATATTTAAGACCAGAAACAGTCTTATTCAGGGCACATGGATATGATACATTGATCACTCCATAAACTCATTAAAGTCAAGACAACTAAATTAAAAAGTAAATAAGGGGAGGGAATATTATAGTTCTCTCCTCTAAAATGACTTGATCATTTCTTTCTCTAAAGCGTTCATTGGGCCATTCTCATTTGAAAATATTTTTCCCAAAACACATTTTTACTCTCTAATAATATTCTTAAAATTCACATCCTACCTAAAAGTTTCCCTGATTAACCCAAACTGACTTCCATTTCTCTAATCACTTCCAGCCTCTGGCACTTACTTATATGACCATGAAAAGCTGTAACGTGAATTGCATTTGATTGTATGTTCTGAGTTTTTTCTTTTTTTAATGTATTCTCCATGTGTGCTGGTCCTCCCTCTCCCATCACATTAGAAATCTGCATAGGTGAAGAAACTATGCTATTTCAATTTCATTTTGTCATAGTGACTAGTACAGTAAGCATGTTCAATAGGAGTTAAAAGGATGAAATGGAAGTCAGAAAAGCTAATTCAATTGTAGACTAAATTAATTAAACTATAGCATCCACAAAGTGGGTAATTATGGTCCAGATGTACTAATCAGAACATACCTGAATTGCTATATTCAGTTGTGGGGATCACATTTTAGGAAGGACGTTGACAAATGGGAAGTCTTTAGAAAAGGATAATAGAATTAGGGAAGGAACTATATAGATATATATAGGATAGAGAAGAGAAGTGCAGGTGGGGAATAGTAAGAGTAAGGTGGGTGGGAGAAGGAATATGATATTTTCTTTACTTATTTGAAAGTCACTTTATGGGAAAAGTATTTGCATTGTTTTGCTATCCATCTTCTGAGGGCAGAATTCGGACAGGTGGATGGAAATTACTGAGAGATCTATTTTGGTTTTGTAAGAAAATATCCTATTATTAGAGCTATCCAGAATCATAGAAAATCAGAGTTAGAAAGGACTTCAGAGGTCATCTACTCCAACTTGCCTCTACAAAGAAATCCCTTCTACAGAACTTCTAGGAGGAGCTGTCTTGGGAGGTAGTGATCTCATCTCCACAGATGTTTCATGTGAATGTCCACATAGGAAAGATGTTGTAGAGAGGGTCTCGGGGATTAAAATAGGTTCCTTACATCTCTAAGAACCTATGACTCTGCATCAAATACATAGTAGATATTTAAAACATATAGTTTCCTGAAGTGTCTCCCTTTTGGAGGGATGCAGAGCTTTCAGGTTATGAATTAAACAGAGCTAGCAATATTTAATGGCTATGCCATATAGTTGAATAACTGGTTGATCAGCCATCCAAAGAAGGAAGTAACAACCTGGTGAGAACTTATGGAAATGTTTTTTTTTCTTTTGTGCATCAGTTTTGGAAATTGCCTTCTCACTCTTTTAGCCTAAGTAAGTTTAGTTATTTCTCTTTCAGAGATACATTTTTCTTCCAAAAAAAAAATTCCTTTTTGGAATCCAGAATCATGTGTAAATTGATCCACTCAGCATAGCAGAGGATTACTTTTTGTGCTTAGTAAATATTCCTACTGAATTTGCCATCTTTGGCCAAAGATATATCTGTACTATGATATGTGCCATTTTGCTTTGAGCTAGCTATGTCTATACAAACTTACTATTATTTTGGTTGCATTTTAACCCATCCAAAAAAAGCAATGGAGTAGAAGAAGCAAAAGCTATAAACCCGCCATATTAACTGCATCAACAACTGTCCAAAAGGTCCCTGGCTTATTTAGAGAGGAATGATGATAATTGGTCCTCAGTAACCAGGTCAAGGAACGACTCCATAGAATGAAGTCATTGAGGCCAATACTTAGATAATAACTGTCTTTTTGGTTTCCTAACACAAAAGAAAGGTTTAAAGTCACTTTGAGCAGAAAACAGACAGCTTAAAATGTATGTACTTAATCACAAGGTTCATTGCATGATTTCAGGAAGTCATTTAATCTTTCCAACCTCAATTCCCTTAAAAATTTGCTTCTCCCTGAACTTTAGATTCCATTTCTTACCTACACTTCTCTATGTAATACTTAATGGCATCCATCCCACTCCATGCCTGAAGGGTCGTGCCTGCAATATATCATCCCCCCCCTCCCACCTCTGAGAATCCCTTGTTTCACTGATGCCTCCCTTCCTGTGTAAAACCTTTCCTGATCCCCTCTTTAATGATCTCTCCCTTAACAAATAATTATACACTTACTTATCAGTTTTATGTTCCTTTCCTTTAGTATAAGGAAAGATCCTTGGCGATTTGTATCCTTAGTGACAAGCATAATAACTTATACATAGTAATTGCTTAATAAGTGCTTACTGAATTGGCCTGGAAATGAGGTATGTACATGTATGAAGTACAGGCTTGGAGATCAGGGAGGTCAGCTCTCTAGGGTCTCTATAATTCTTAGGAATTCCCTAATTCAGTGAATAAATATTGTATTATATGCATAGCATTGTGCTGGTTGAATCCTGCAGGAGAGAGAATATCTGGGGAATCAGAAAGACCTGGGTTCAAGTTTTTCTCTTGATACATACTGGCCTCATGCCCATGGGCAAGCATTTTAACCTCTTTGGGCCTAGGATAATTTTCTAACACTATAAATTGCATAGAGGAATACGAGGAAGGTGAAGGTCTTTACTGCCAGCTCCCCATTACTGAATTACAGACCAAATAAAATGTGTGTCTGTGTGTGTGTGTAAACATGAGGAAACCATTAGGCTTACATACACACATATCAGATATGAAAAACCTATTAAGTATATGTGCAGATACGTGAAAAACTAAGTATGCATGTGTACACATAGGAAAAAATGAAGCATCTGTGCACACACGCACTCCAGCTCATGATGTATGTGGACATGAGACCGCTATGAAATAGATCAGGAGAAGTTGCTAATCAGCACCATGCATTAAGCATTCAGAGGAGAAAGATCAATATTTTGTGATTAAAATATTTAGCCCAAATGGGACCAGAATTATATTTATGGATAGATTGTACCCTTAATACATATGAGAAAGTGGTACTTTAAAATTGTCCTTCACACTTTAAACTGTACATTTCATCAGCCTGGATGTTAACCAGCAAGGCTGCCCTAGTTCCATTTCTTTGAATGGACTGATTTCTCTGTCCCTTAATTCTTAAAATAATGAACTTTAGTATTTGACTCAGAACCCTCATTTTCTCCATAATAGAACCCAAATTTATCCCCTTCTTCCCTGCAGTGAGGTCACAATCCTGTGTTTGTGACATAGCAGTCAGTTGCCATGGAGATGATTGCTTTATCACCAACTCCTCTTTGCAATGACTTCACAGCAAGGTTATGGAGAAGCAGATGGGCTGTGAAGGAGACAAACCCTCTTGTCTAAACACAAATCACATTGATAATTAATTAGCTGAAGCAGCAGGGGAAATTTTGAAAATGTGTGAAAGGTAAAAGGATTTCTATTTATTACTTATTTGATAGTTCTGTTCCTCTCATCAGAGGAAGAAAAAAGAATGGACAATTTATGAAAGGCCTTTCTGGAGGAGAGAGAGAATTAGAGAAGTTTGGAATTGCTGGAGAACTTAGGATCATATACAGTCAGTAAATGCACATTAACGGAGCACCTACTCTGTGCCAGGCAACTATGCTAAGCCCTGAAAAACAAGAATCCAATTTCCTCATTTGTAGAAATGAAAAATCAAGGCTCAGTGAGGTTAAATGATTGGTTTAAAATGATAGTTGTGTCTAAAGAAAAGATCAAAGGTAACTAGATACTTAAAATGGGAAGAGGTGGAGGACACGAAATGGAGGAGAAGGGAAGGAGGTAGAGTGTTTATTACATATTTACTGCTGTTTTGCTTTTTGAGATTAGGAAAGCTGGGTGATTCAGTTTTTCCAGCTTCACAATGGGGATGACAAAAAAAATTCTCAGTTAAAGGTTATTATGAAATGTGTATAGATGATATTATAAATAAGTAGCTGTAAATTTACAAAAGAAACTTTCAGGTCTCTTGTTAATAATATAGCTAGTTTCCATCACATAGTAGTTAATTGATTAACATTTATTGAATTAAGTAGACTTCTGGCTGTTTCTTAACCATTAGGTACAGATGCAATTTAGGACAGTAAGACTATAAATTTAGAGCTGGGAAGAACCTTGGAATTTCTCTAATCCATTTCCCTCGTCTATAGTAAAGGAAAGAGAGACTGCAAATCTCTACTCTATCTCTCTTTCCCCCAGGCTGAATTTAGTGCAAAAACATTTTCTTCCTAGTACAGATAGTATGTAAAGAGTAGGCCCTTTCCAGATCAGACTTTTCAAACAGAGCTCAAAATTCTTTCTCCCAACAGATGAAAAAGGAATGGGTCAATGTTTGATTTCTAGGTACTCTAAAATTCACACCAGTTAGGTCCTTACCTAGTCCTCCTAGACCTTGTCTAGAAGATTATAATCCTAGCACAAAAAAGAACCTTACTAGCCAAGCACTCAAATCCCATAATTTACATATGAAAATACACTGACTTGTCCAAGGTCACATAGTTATATAACAATGTCACAGTGAAGATGAGAATCTTATGTTATGCTTTCTACTAGAACAAACACATTTTCAGAATTATTCAGTCAAGTACCTTTCATCTTCCAAGTAATATGCTAGGTGCTAAGAAAACAACAAAACAGAAGTCCCTATTCCTCATCTCCTTTGTTAAAAAAAGATGTTTTCCTAAAGTCTTTAGATAATAAATAATGATAATAGTGAACATTTATATAGCACAATATCCTAAGTGCTTTATCATAATTATCCCACTTGATACAACAACCCTGGGAGGTAGTTGCAATTATTATCCCTATTTTACAGATAATGGAAACTGAGATAGAGGTTAAATGGATTACTTGGGATCATATAGCTAGTAGCTGAAATTAGATTTGAATTCTGGTTTCCTGATTTCCAGTTACATAACTCTATTTTGTGAATTTTAGATTTTACTCTACTCTGTTTAGTCTCTAGAATTTTAGCAACCAGGAATGTATACACCCCCACTTAAGGATTAAGTGTGGGGGAGGATGGTCTATGACCCACGTGTGCTAGCAAGTGGCAAATCAGAAACTGACTGACACTCTGGGCTGTCCAAAGCCAAGTTTAAGCCATCATTGGTACATGTAAGACACAGGAAGTGATGTAAAGAACTGTCTTTATATTCTGTGTCACTTCCTGTGGGAGGGACTTGGCATATGGAACTTGACTTGGAGAAGCTGGAGCGTGAGAACTAAGACTGTTTCCCTGACAGGATCAGATCACATGGTGAATGATAAGGCTGACTCCCTTTTCCTTGGCTTTTTCTGGAGGCAACAGCCTCTGAGAAGACCATTGGCTGAGGCCTCTGAACTCCCGTTGGGTTCAGACCAGATGGAGGCAGCTATTCTTCCCTTTTCCCTACCTTTCTATCCCTCCCTCCTTCCCTCTCTTTCTCTCTCCCTCCCTCCCTCCCTCCCCCCGTCTTAATTTCTTCCTTCTATTGTAAATAAACCACCATAAAATTCCATTCTGACTTGAGTATTTCATTGGGATTTATATTTTAAATCCCTGGCAACCATCTAAAAATACATACTCAGTCTCAACCCTAAATTTTTACCCTTAACAATTTGATGCCCAATGTAGCTTCCTCATAGATACTATGAAAATCTACAGGGTTTAATTTTCCAGACAGTAACTAAAATCTCTATGTCTAATTTTTTTCCAACTTTCCTTAAGTGGATCTTCATTATTTTCCTATGAAAGGGAGATGATAAATATTCTCCATCCAAATCCTTCTTTTAGCTATAGCCTTCATTTTATAATTTTTAATAAAGAAATCCAAGGTGAAAACCTAGGTTTCTACTCTGACCCCCTTCTGATATTAAGAAATATTGATATGGTTAGCCAGGTTTTGGTCTCAGATAATAGAGTTCTTCATTGTTCTTCACAAAACACTTTTATATGGTCAGATCCTCTCCTATATCTCAAAAATCCTATATCTCAAAAAGTGACCACATGGCCAAAAACTGGAAAACGAGGGTATGCCCATCAATTGGGGAATGGCTGAACAAATTGTGGTATATGTTGGTGATGGAATACTATTGTGCTAAAAGGAATAATAAAGTGGAGGAATTCCATGGAGACTGGAACAACCTCCAGGAAGTGATGCAGAGTGAGAGGAGCAGAACCAGGAGAACATTGTACACAGAGACTAATACACTGTGGTATAATCAAATGTAATGGACTTCTCCATTAGTGGTGGTGTAATGTCCCTGAACAATCTGCAGGGATCTAGGAGAAAAAACACTATCCATAAGCAGAGGACAAACTGAGGGAGTAGAAACACCGAGGAAAAGCAACTGCCTGACTACAATGGCTGAGGGGACATGACAGAGGAGAGACTCTAAACGAACACTCTAATGCAAATATTGACAACATAGAAATGGATTTGAATCAGGAACACATGTGACACCCAGTGGAATCACGCGTTGGCTATGGGGGGTGGGAGGGAGGAAAAGAAAATGATCTTTGTCTTTAATGAATAATGCTTGGAAATGATCAAATAAAATATTTAAAAAAAAAAGTGACCACAAAGTGAGAGGAAGACAGAGTGTGGTGATGCAGGTGTTGTTAGATATACGGGTTCTTATGTTTTTTCTTATCATGATGCATTTTGGCAGTCTGGGTAAGCCCACTGAGCTTTCCCTAGAATAATATTTTGAAATGTTCACAATTTAATATATCTGTGTGTATCTATGTATATATATATATATATATGTACACACACACACACACACATATATATGTATATATATGATTACAAAGGAAACCAATTGTATTGAAATAAGGTAGCAATTTGTTTCCAAGTTTACAGTTGCCTTCAAGTCTATCCATGGGCAAGGTTTAGAATCCCTATTTATGCAGAAAACTGTTTATAATTACTGTGACTATATCCACCCTTCTCACAATAAGTATATGATAATTTTTGCGAAGTTAAAAATAAAATACCTTGAGATTGTCTCAAAGAAACAACTTGCAGATCAACAGCTCCATGTCTACTATTTATTTTCCCCCTAAGGAAATTACTAATTTACCAAACTACAAACAGCAAAGAAATGAAATAAACAATGAAATCTTAAAGGTGAAGCCAAAGCCGTCATGAACAGGATTCCGTTTGGCCTGAGTTAACCACCCTATATCTTTAACCCTTCCATCTGTGAGTTGGAGCTATGAAGGGTAAAAAGAAATTGCATCCGGTCTGTTAGCTGGGTAATTTGATTTCCATGTATTTATGAGGCCAGTGAGGCATGTTTGTCTCCCTGTGTGTGTAAGCATAGATGTTGGCAATTAACCCTGAGGTGTCTCCTTTCCCTTAAGCAATCATGGTTGTTTGCTGGGACCCCTGCACCAACCACCTCTGAACCTGGCATTATGCTAATATCCTATGCCATGTTCCAGACTAATGTGGAGGGGATGGCAGCTGAGGAAAGGGTCTTCTTTTGCTGCCTGAGATGCCTTTATTCAGAATTAATTAGTCTGGCCAGCTGAACTTGAAAGCACAGAATAATGATTGAGATTGTGCCACAGAACCTTCCTCTGTATGGGAAGACAGAGATTGAGTAAAAAAGGAGACAGAGAAAAAGAAAAAAAGGGGTGAGATTAAAAGGATCTATGGTTGTAAAGAACACCCCAAGATGTGGTTTCATTCATGAGGCAAACCTATGGAAGGAATCTCAGTGATATAAGAGAACTCCCAGGGGAAGAAATACCCTCCAGCAATGCATGTTGGCACCTTCTCTGCAATTTATAGTTGAATGACTTGCTCAGAGTCAGGTTACTAGCATGTGGCAGAGCCAGGAGTTAAAGCCAGATCTTGCTAGCTCCAAAGTCAGCTTTCAATTCCCTTTGCCATGAGTGCCTCTCAAACTTATGGGTTGGGGAGAAGCCCAGCTAGAAGCAGCTTCATTCCAGGGTCTCTTGACTCTACTCTTCTTTTCTCATGTCTCTTCCTGCTGTCATTCACATGATAATGATCTGCATTGTGGCTTTTGCTAGAATGCATTCTTCCCACCCTCATCCCTACTTTGGCTAGAGTAGAGGTGGGTATTGAGGGTTCCAGTGAATACAAATGAGCTGTGACACATTCCAGTGTCAGCTATGGTCTTTAGTGAGTGACACCCTAGATGCCTCCTTGTTCTCATCTGGCATGGGAAGGAGAGAGAATGAATTGCTAGTTATCAAGGAGCTTTGCCATCTGGACTTATTTCTCCAGTTCACACCCCAAAAGTGTTCTTGAAATCTCCCCATCCCACAAACTTATGTCTCTAGCATAGAATGTCAATGAAGGTGGTGAAGGGTGTATCAATGCCAAAATGATGTTGTTTTCTTCTCCCTTAATAGGGTAGAGGGCCAAATGTTTCATTCTACTTCATAATTTCTACAGCAACATGGCAGTCCTCTTTGATTTCCACTTCCTTAGTAATTATGATTTTTAATAGAAAATAAGATGCTCTGGATGCTTTTAAATATTTGTAATATTCATGTAACTAGAGTTAAAGCATCTGATTTTTTTCAGACTAAGCCTTCTCCTCTTTCTTGCAAACAATACTACTTTAAATCTTATCATAACATACATCTCTCATTCCCCTTCTGGGCACCAGTCTCAAATTCCCTTCTAACTCCTAGACATTTCCATGTATACAGAAAATAACTCATTATCTTTCCCCCTATATCCAATCTTCTTCCCAATTTCCAGTCTAGGTAGTCAGGCTTGCTACCTTGGAATGATCCTTGACTCTTCCCTCTCCTTTATTCCTCATATCCAGGCAGTTAGAAATTTTTTGCCAGTTTTACCTTCAGAGCATCTTTTGCATGAACTCCTTATCTCCACTCACTCAGCCACTAGCATAGCTCAGGTTCTTATTTCCCCTTGGCAACAGCCTCCAGATTGGTCTACTTCTAGGTTTGCTCTTCTCCAACTCACCCTCCACCTAGTTGTCAGATTGTTATTTCCAAAATACAGGTATGATGTTACCATTTTTGTCTATTCAAGAAATTAGACTCTTCTATTTAGTATTTTAAAATTTTCACATTCTGTTACCTACTTGTCTTTCCAGATTGAAATCATATAACTCCCTCACTCACTATTCCAGCCAAATTGACCTACTGTGAGTCTTGAAATTTCTCAGACTTGTGAATATTTAAAAAAAATTCCCCATTGGGGAATTTTCCATTGGAACAATTCCCTACTGGGATCTTTCCCCATTTGGAAAGTGAGAACTCCACTTAGATCAGAAATGGGAGGACCTCTACTCCACCCTTACTTAGGACTGCTTTAGGGGAGAAAACTCACTCCTTGCTGAACAATGAGAAATGCTTACACCCATACTTAAGCCATGCCTATTTTTAGAATTAATACAATAGTGTGCTAAATACCTATAAAGGTCAGGCAACTTGTGAATTTACAAGGAGCAAAGAGGTGAAAACTTATTCAGAAGTTTTTTCTGGTTCAAGCTTACTAAAGGGATTAGTCTACTCAGCTGTGAATTTAGAATGGGCTGTCCTTTGGTCTACTGTGATTGGTAGATGGAAGAACTTAGGGGAGGTGACATAGGAGAAAACCCCCTATATAAGAAAGAGGATCTCTTGAAGGAGGCTCTCTTGAGATGGAGAAAAGCTCTTGAGAGACAGGCTCTAAGGAGGATCTCTTGAGAAGGAAAAGCTCTTGAGAGACAGGCTCTAAGGAGGATCTCTTGAGAAGGAAAAGCTCTTGAGAGACAGGCTCTAAGGAGGGTCTCTTGAGAAGAATCTCTTGAAGGACAATCTCTAAGGAGGTCACTCAAGGGAGGCTGACTCTGGCTGGAACTCCCTCTGGGGAGACTCTGTCCCCCAGAATCCTCGCTTGAACAGATCTTATGGTAAGTGATAACTGACTGACTGATCTTTTCTTTTAGGACTTAGGCCTGGGTTGGCCAGGGCTACCCTGGGCCAGTCTATCCTTTTCTCATTATTTCCTTTTTCTCTCTTTCTCTCTTTAATTCCTCATTGTATTGTTAATTAAAATTCTCTATAAACCCAGTTGACTTGGGTATATTCATAATTGGGAATATTTCCCTGGCGACCACCTTATATATTGATTTAAAAACAAGACACCGTAGTGAAAACATATTTCCTGCAGTCACAAATTTACTCACCCACTCTTATATCTATCACATTTATATCTTCCACTATTTTAACTCACTACAGTTTACAGACCTCAACTATTATAACTCTTACAGTTTATGACATCCACTCTTTTAACTGTAACACTACTCACTTTACACGGTACGTGACAGTCCATCTTACCCTTGTATTTCCATTATCTTCAGCCTAAGAAACCTTTTGTGGGAGTCCCCTCCTGTCCACTCACACAGACACCAACTCAGTTTAGGTTCTTGTTACCTCTTGCATGAATGATTTCAATAGCATCTTTGTGTTGTGAATTTTAGATTTTCTCCATTTTGCTTAGTCTAGCACCAAGGAATATATACACCCACACTTAAGGAGTAAGTGTTGGGGAGGAAGACTATGACTGGCATGTGCTAGGAAGTGACAAATCAGAAACAACTGACTGACCCCTGGGCTGTCCTAAGTCAAGCTTAAGCCACCATTGGCACGTGTGAGACACAGGAAGTGATGTAAAGAACTGCCTTTATATTTCATGTCACTTCCTGTGGGGAGGTAGCTTTGGCGGAGTTGACCCTGGAATTTGAGCCTTGAGGAGCTCCTCATACAGTTTCCTTTAGACGGTCATGTGGTGAGTATAAGACTGACTCCCCTTTCCCTTGGGTTTCTGGGGAGGCCCCCTTGGCCAAGGCCTCTGAACTCTTGCCTGGCTCAGCCTAGGCTGGAACAGTTTAAATTCTCTTTTTCTATCTTTTTCTCTCTTATTCTTAATTTCTTCCTTCAATTGTAAATAAACCTCCATAAAATTCCATTCTGACTTGAGTGTTTCATTGGAATTTAGAAATTAAATCCCTGCTGACCAACTAAATTTATATTCAGTCTCAACCCTAAATTTACTCTTAACAGTCTGGCAACCATGAAAAAAATTTTGAGCAGATAGCCTTACAGTAAAGATAGTAAATTTGCCTGGTTGCTGTCCACCATGAGGATCCATGGTGGGGTGTGCCTGCGTTCCAGCCCTGCCCTGCTGCTTGCCGCTGCCTGCTGTTTCTCCTGTCCATATGCTTGGCCAGCATTCCTCAACACTCTCCACCCAGCTTGGAGCCTCCTCTTGCCAAGACCAGATCCACCACAAGAGCCTGCCAATCCCAGCCATTATTTTTCCACAGAGGGTGATGTATGCTTATCTTTCCACCCCAAACCTTACCACACTCCACATGTGTGTTTCTAGGCTGCCATAGCCATTTTTTCCGTGTGGAAAGAGGAACCCCATTCAGCGTCTTTCAGGAAAAATGCTATTGCAAAGCATGTTTGAAACACTGAAACAACAGTTTGAGTTGGTAGAGCTAAAAAGTGCAGTTTGGATCTGCTTAATTCTTTTCCTGGGACTCTATTTTCATTGGAGATTTCTTGCTTTACTTCCTTCTCCTCAAGAATATGCCACAAGCTAGGCTACTTATGCTACAAACCAACCTGAAATATTTTGACAAAGTTCTAAAGGTAGTAACTGCTCTGAACATGCCGAGTGGAGATTCTGCCCTGTGCCTCTATGAGGAAATTCAGTGCTAACAAAAGAAATCTAAATGGCTAATAAATATGGGGGGAGGGGAAGGAAACTTTAAAAGAGATCTGGAAGCTTATTGCTAACTATTTTGAGTTTATTCTCCTCCTATAATAATGAACAAGTCTATTGGGATTGGTGAAAAGGATTTTGACTGCACTGCCTGCACCTTTTGTTTATGTTATTGTATTTACTGAATCCTTTATGGTTTAAATTTTTTAAAGTTTATCTGTATTAATCTAGTCAATACTTTTCTGATAATGAAAAAAAACACTAATGAGGGAGGCCTAGCAGTCCCAGACCTCAAACTATATTACAAAGCAGCAGTCATCAAAACAATTTGGTACTGGCTAAGAGACAGAAAGGAGGATCAGTGGAATAGACTGGGGGAAAGCGACCTCAGCCAGATAGTATACGATAAACCCAAAGATCCCAGGTCTTGGGACAAAAATTCACTATTTGATAAGAACTGCTGGGAAAATTGGAAGACAGTGTGGGAGAGATTAGGAATTGATCAACACCTTACACCCTACACCAAGATAAATTCAAAATGGGTGAAAGACTTAAACATAAAGAAGGAAACCATAAGTAAATTGGGTAAACACAGAATAGTATACATGTCAGACCTTTGGGAAGGGAAAGACTTTAAAACCAAGCAAGACATAGAGAGAATCACAAAATGTAAAATAAATAATTTCGACTACATCAAATTAAAAGGCTTTTGTACAAACAAAAGCAATGTAACTAAAATCAGAAGGAAAACAACAAATTGGGAAAAAATCTTCATAAAAACCTCTGACAAAGGTTTAATTACTCAAATTTATAAAGAGCTAAATCAATTGTACAAAAAATCAAGCCATTCCCCAATTGATAAATGGGCAAGGGACATGGATAGACAGTTTTCAGATAAAGAAATCAAAACTATTAATAAGCACATGAAGAAGTGCTCCACATCTCTTATAATCAGAGAGATGTAAATCAAAACAACTCTGAGGTATCACCTCACACCTAGCAGATTGGCTAACATGACAGTTATGGAAAGTAATGAATGCTGGAGGGGATGTGGCAAAGTGGGGACATTAATTCATTGCTGGTGGAGTTGTGAACTGATCCAGCCATTCTGGAGGGCAATTTGGAACTATGCACAAAGGGCAATAAAAGAATGTCTACCCTTTGATCCAGCCATAGCACTGCTGGGTCTGTACCCCAAAGAGATAATGGACAAAAAGACTTGTACAAAAATATTCATAGCTGCGCTCTTTGTGGTGGCCAAAAATTGGAAAATGAGGGGATGCCCATCAATTGGGGAATGGCTGAACAAATTGTGGTATATGTTGGTGATGGAATACTATTGTGCTCAAAGGAATAATAAAGTGGAGGATTTCCATGTGAACTGGAACAACCTCCAGGAAGTGATGCAGAGCGAGAGGAGCAGAACCAGAAGAACATTGTACACAGAGACAAACACACTGTGGTATAATCGAACGTAATGGACTTCTCCATTAGTGGTGGTGTAATGTCCCTGCACAATCTGCAGGGATCAAGGAGAAAAAAATACTATCCAAAAGCAGAGGACAAACTGAGGGAATCGCAACTGCCTGACTACAATGGCTGAGGGGACATGACAGAGGAAAGACTCGGAGCGAACACTCTGATGCAAATACTAACAACATGGCAATGGGTTCAAGTCAAGAACACATATGATACCAGTGGAATCACACGTCGGCCACGGGGGGTGGGAGGGAGGAAAAGAAAATGATCTTTGTCTTTAATGAAAAATGCATGGAAATGATCAAATAAAATACTATAAAATTAAAAAAAAACATTAAAAAATAAAGAACAGAAAAAAATACTTTTCTGTCATACTGAATCATTTTAAGCTACTATGTTTTGCCTATATTGATCTTTAATTCGTACCTTTACCTCTGTTGAAGAACAAAATAACATTGGGTAAGCCCATGAACATCTTGCCTAAAACCCTTGTCACTAGATCCATCGAAGATCACATGCTGCCTTTGTTAATTTTCACATAGATGATTATGGATGGATTTCAACAAAACTTGTTTAAAATTATATACAAACTTTAGAGAATTTAATAAGCTAAGAATTTAATTGTAATTTTAAGGGGTCTTCAGAAATAATTTTACATAACTAGTGGTTTCCAAATGCAAGATATTTATATATATATATATATATATTATAAAGAATGTTGTATTGAGGGTAGAGAAACAAAGAAATGTTCTTACCAAGGTTTTTATATGTAATCAGGAAGCCAGAAAAAGAGCTCCTGCAAAACTCTTCATTTTAATTTACTTCCAGAAGAACAATCTAGATTTCTTGATGATGTTCTAGACCCAAATAAGTCTTACTTTGTTTGAAATTATATGTTTGCCAAGGTTGAAAGATTTGCTACATCTATAAAAATTGTGACAAATATCCATCAGTTCATAGTTCATTTTTTTATGTCATACAGCAACTTATGTGAAATATGATAGTGGGTGTGTTTGCTATTGTAATTAACTGGGGACTATTGTGAATTTTGGGGACTTTGGTACTTCTTTGAATGTGCATTATCTGCTGTATTACTGTTTTATTCTGAAAATCATTTTGTACTCACACATGGCTGACACAGCGTGTCATTGATTTTAAGCTATATATTTTTGATTTTTAAAACTATTTTTAAAATAACCTTTTATTTTTTATTTCATTTGCAATATAGTATCTGAGTTGTATTTTTCTCTGCTTTTTGTATTTGAAGCACATGTCAACAGTGTTCATAAGATTTTTTTAATTTTTTTATTTTACAGTAATATAAGTTTTAAATACATTTGTTCTAATATTAATGCATGCCCAAAAAGCTTTAGACTATAAAAATAATGCCCTTGATTATTTAAAAAATTTTATGGGACTTTGCTTAATGATTCTGTCTGATTCTAGGACAAGAGAATACAAAAAGAGCCATTGCACAGTGCCAAAGAAGCACAAAGCTAAACTGCATAGTTTAAATCGAGCACAAGGTCAAAGAGACTAACCAGCCCTGGTGCGATTGATGTAATTTTGAGCCAAAAGAAGAGGACTTGAATGTCTTTGGGATTCGAGGTTGCGGCTATTTAACATATGCTAAAGCCATATCTTCCTTGTCCCACATTCTACCAAGTACTTCAAATTTGGCTCCTACCTGGCTCCTATAATCTAGTCCCTTTTCTGTCTTTCATAGTGTGGTAAACTTTCTGTAGTCCTGGCTACTGACTGGGCAAATGCATCATTGCTTAAATCATTTTAATTGGGCCCTGATTCAAAGATCTGTTATAGATTTGTTTTTCCTTTACTTAGATTTTTTTAGACATAAGACTTTTACATTTTATATTTCATCCACAAGTGATTTTTCTCTTTTATTTGGATTTTTTCATGTTCTTATTTTCTTTTGCAAATTGATTCATATACCTCATAACTGAGCCATTCATCCCTGAGTGATCCCTGTGTTTGTTATTATTCACCTGGGGGGGCAAGTTATTATTGTGAACTTTGATTTAAATTTGAGCAATTTTAGGGTAAGAAACTTGCTACCTCCCAGAATCCAGAATGTGTCACAAAGATAGATGCCTGCAGAGACCATATGCTGTACCAGAAAATCCAGAATGAACTTTGGGATGTGAATTGAACTATGGGGGGTTGAAATGCTTTTGTTTTGAATGTATACTCTTATGCCAAAGGGGACTGCCCCCAAATTGGCTTTTTGTCAATCTAGTAATCATTGGTTTTGTTCTCTTTTCCTTTTATCCACAAATTATTGCAATTTTTAAGTTGATTATGTTTCCATGATCCTTTTGGGGAAACTGGTTTCCCAACAGGATCACAGGGGGTATGTGTAAATGGAGATTTTGAGCCTTTGGACTTCATCTCCCAGAAGTGCCTTAGTTTTTCCCAGGGTTCCATTTTCCTGCATCCCCACGATTTGTGTGATTGTATTTAAGTGGCTGTAACCCCTCCCTCGTCCTCTTTTGAAGCTTCGACCAGGCTGAAGTCAGGCAGTTCTTTTTCTTTAGTTATTATTAATAAAACTTTATAAAATATAATACTTGCTTATTGATTATTAATTTAAAAACCCACAGTGTCTCTGCTTCTAATCTCTTCTCTCTCCAATGCATATTCTACATAGCTTCCAGAATGATCTTCCTAACTGTGGAAGTCAGATTCAGTTTTGCTTCAACAACAAACAAATAACTTAGACACAGTGCTCCAGACAAAAAGTTACAGATGAATCCCCATCCATTCACATTAATAGGGAGACTTTCCAGTTCAGAGAGTTTCCAACAATGATAAAATCACGGGTTTTGACAAACCCAAACAAATATTTTGTATTTACTTATCTGTGAACATGTTGTTTCTCCCTAAGGGCAAGGCTTGGTGTGTGTGTGTGTGTGTGTGTGTGTGTGTGTGTATGATACTGATTTTTAAAGCTCAATTGAATAGCTCACACAACCAGACTGTCATGTTCTAGAATAAGTCCTAGAGCAATTTTACATAGAGGCCATGGATTCTTCTGTTTCGAAGATTTAAGGGAGAAAATGAATGAGATCTATAATGGATAAAAAGGAATGAATGGATCATTCACAACAGCACTTTTTACAGATGAGGAAACTGAGGATAAGGAGGTAGAAAGAGTTGCCCGAGGTAACAGATAAAATAGGTTTTTCTATATGTGGGAAGGGTACCTGCATTGATCAGATAACAAAGCTTAATATATTGAAGCAATCTTTTTCTATTTCTCTTTCCTCTTTCATTAGCTTCACAGAGTGTATGGACATACAATTTTCATTTTTTAAACTCTCTGTCCCTAAAATAGATTTTTATTTTCTCTATTCATCTATTCTCAATCATACTTTAAATCAAAGAGGGAGGGGGAAAACTATTTTTAAAAAGTCTCCCCTTTTTTTGTCTAAGTAAATTCTTTTCTTTTTTCTTCTTTCCTTCACAACCATCTGTCCCAGAATGTGTATAACATAAACTATTAGAATGGTTAGCTTAATCAACAGATACTCTGAATGGGACATTATATTCAGAACATTTAAAACATGGCCACAATCTAGGAAAAAAATATATATATATACACACACATAAATACACTAAATATTTAGTAGACCCATGGAATGGCATTTGTCTTATAGAGGATGGATATATGTGCCTTATGGTATATATGCTCTATTCTCCAAGATCTACAGAGGGGTTATGTGACAACACTAAATCCTATAAAGAACATGGTTTGATATCCTGTCTAGCAAGGCTTTTCAGAGTGCTCAAAATATGTTAGAAACAATTAAATAACAGTAGTAGAGGGAACCCCAAATCATTGCCACTGTACCTGCTCAGTTCCAGTTTTTCTACACTACCAGTAATAGATAGAAGGTAGTATATAGTACTATAAGAAGGCCACTGACTACAATCAGAGGACATGGGTTCAAATATCAACTCTCATTCCACTTATATGACATTGCACAAGTTAGTTAATCTCACTGGACCTAGATAACATCATCTTTAAAATGAGAAGTTTGGAGATAAACTTTGAATTGTTCAATAGTTCTATGTGTTCAATATGACTAAATTAAAGATACTAAAGGTCAAGATATCTCATTTGATACTTCCAAGTAATCTATGAAGTATTATTATTTTATATATGAGAAAGCTAAATGTTGTTTCACACTATAATAATAACCCCCATGAAGAAGGAGGGAGTTATTCTGATAAATTATTTTCCAATCTTTTATTTTGATGCAACAGTGCTGCTTCCTGTCCTCTTACTATTAGAACTGCTATGACTACCTTTTTGGGGGCAGAAAAATGTTTCTGTCACTTGCACCATGTTCTATCACATTTGAGAGAGAGACAGAGAGACAGAGAGACAGAGAGAAACAGAGAGAGACAGAGAGATAGATAGATAGATAGAGAGATAGAGAGATAGATAGATAGATAGATAGAGAGAGGCTATAGTACTCTTTAGTATTGTACTCCATGAGTTTTGCAGAGAATAAAATAACTATTGGAATGGCAGAGTAAATTTACTTTGAAGAAAAAAGAAAGAGGGAGAAAAATAAATAAATAGCTTAATCTCACTGATGACTCATATTTTTATATACTGGACTACTTAAACAAAATCTTGACAAAGCACTTTAAAAAACTCCATGATTTAGGCAGCACACATATGATTATTGTTGTTCATTCATTTCAGTTGCAGCTTGCTTTTTATGACCCCATTTGGGATTTTCTTGTCAAAGATACTGGAATGGTTGCCATTTCCTTCTCCATTTCATTTTGCAGATAAGGAAACTAGGGCAAACAGGGTTAAATTATTTGCCCAGAGTCACCCATCTAGTAAGAGTCTAAGGCCAGATATGAACTTAGGAACACGAGTCTTCTTGACACCATATCCCAGTATTCTATCCATTGTACCACCCAACTTCCCCACAAGTATGATTATCCCTATTTTATAGAGGAAAAAAAAAAGACTTTGATGTTAAATGATTTGTCCATTTTCTGGCACCCAAGCCAGGACTTGAACACTGGTCTCCTTTTGTTAAGACTACTCCTCTTTTGGCTGTACTGTAGCTCCAGGGGAGACAGGCAAAGTACATAGGTATAAATATTAAAGAGCTACAGGAGTATAAACAATCTGGTAGGGTAGGAAAAAATAATATATTTAGAGTAGGGTGGAGCAAAGTCCATATTTGCTATTTAGTTGTCATGTGAATTTGGATAAGTCATGAACCATTTCTGACCCTTATTGTTCTTAAATATAAAATGAAGCAGGCAGACCAGATATTGCTAGGTTTCTTCCATTTTGATATTTTTTGAAAGATAGAGACCAGATAATGAGGTTCAGTGGAACAGGGGAGAAGAAGATTAAGAAAACAATAGAGGTCAGCTGGGTGGCTCAGTGGATTGAGAGCCAGGTCTAGAGATGGGAGGTCCTGGGTTCAAATCTGAACGCAGATTCTTCCCAGCTGTGTGACGCTGGGCGAGTCACTTAACCCCCATTGCCTAGCCCTTACCACTCTTCTGTCTTGGAACCAATATGCAGTATTGATTCCAAGATGGAAGGTAAGGGTTTAAAAAAAAAAGAAAAGAAAACAATAGAAAGTGGAAATAGGTGGGAAAAATAATTCATTTTAATTTTCTCTCTTAGACCGCGTGGCTACCAGCTATCATGGTTAAGGGTCAATGGCCTTCCTGTGCTTTTTGGTGTGTCCATCCATTAAATAGTACTATAGATTCCTGTGCTGAAACCCCATTTATCCCTTGATACCTCATCATATTTGTCTTGAATTGTATGATACTGGGATGATCTTTCTTGCTTAGTTGTATATTGCCTATGTATAATTAAAAAATATGTTACTGTAAAAAAAGAACTACATTTCCCAGGAGCCCACTGACTTTCTGTCATTACATACTTCCTGTAGACAGGTAATCAATATCCAGTGGGCAGTCCTGCCTGCCTCTTCCTTTGGCATGCTGCCAGCAGTGATGGTGGTAAGTGGGGATTTTGAAAATAGCTAACCAGCCATGGGTACATGGTCTTTATTTTGTGCCCTCTTTATTTCCTTGATCTCTAATGATCATTTAATATACCTCATAAAATATAATATGTTTATTATTAAGACCTGAAAATATCTTACCTCATAAGAGCACACTATATCTGGTTGTGACATGGGACTCCATTGATACTATGGAAAATAAATGTTATGTTGTACCAAATATGTAACCTTTAAAAAAAAACCCTAATTTCCTGTCTTAGAATTGATACAAAGTATTATTTACAAGACAGAAGAGTGGTAAAGGCTAGGCAATGGGGGTCAAGTGACTTGCCCAGGGTCATAGGAAGTATCTGAGGTCAGATTTGAACCCAGGACTTCTAGTCTCTGGGTATGGTTTTCTATCCAATGAGCCACCTTTCTCCCCTTGATATGTAAGTTTTTTGATATGAGAGACTGTTTCATTTTTAACTAGCCCTAAGCATGGTACTTACTTGGTACATAGTAGGTTGATTTCAAATTCATTTCTTCCTGGGTAGCCAGTGACATAAAAGCAATTTCCTTGGTACTTTGCTTCCCTCATTAGCCATGCTTCCCTTATAAACAGGTAAGCTTTAGGAAGGTAATACAGGAAAGGGGGGGGGGGAATTGGAAGAGGGAACATAAATAAATGAATCTTTTTGCCTGAGTGAAAGAATATATTAAAGTCATAAAAATGGTAATTTAGGGCCCAGCAAGAGATACATTCCTTATAATAATAATAATAATAATGATAATAATAGCAATAATAATATTTCTCTGAGACCTATCATTGTAGGAGAAATAATATTCGCTATTGTTATTATCATTATTGTTGTTATTATTGCATTATCACTAATAATAATAATAGGTCTCTTGTTAAGGGACTGAGCCTTTGGTGTAACTAAGTAAGCATACTTTAAAAGGGCTTCCCTGAAGGTATTTCTTCAATTAATAAAAGAGACTGACAGATCTTCTTGCAGCCTACTGCAAGGTACCAATTGATTGCTTTCTCTTTAATAACTGTTTAATTTGCTTTCCTGTTCTAATCATGCCGTGCAAATTGTTGGCCTCTGCTATGTGGTGACAAAGTGGCTGGTGTTTGAATAGGCTGAGCCCTGCTGATGATCCCTCTATCCCCCCCTGCCCCATGGAGAGCCTCACCCTTTCCCACCCCTCAAACCTCCACCCTCTAATCCTACCTATCCTCTCCCCTGCCCTTCCTCCTTCTGTCCAGGAGCAGATGCAGTCCTTCCTTTCTCTGGAAAACTGTTTGATGACAAGAGGAAAGTAAATTGATCAGACCTCTGGAGCAGCAGCTGTAGGAGGAAAGAACCACCCCAACCACGTCTTGGTGACCTCTCCCTATGCTTAAAGAAAACTCATAAGCTCTCAGCACGAATTAGCATGGCCTCATTATGGAAACAGAATTGGGGTCAGGAAAAGCCCCAGTGGGTAACGGCAGGGAAAAAAATTCAAAGCAGCATCTTAAACTCTACTGTCCACATACGGTGGGAGGAGGTCAAGGGAGGAAGGCAAGAGAGAGAGGCAGAATAAATAAGCCTGGGAAATTTAGGAGGAAAAGTGCATGTTGAAATCCGAATTTTGAAACATCTCATTACCTACAGGAAGATGCCTCCAGCTGATGAAACGTTGTGATCACAAAACTGCATCTGACAAATTGTGGGCTGGTAGCTTCTCCCATAGAAACCCTCCTTGAGCTTCCAAATCTCACCACTTACACGTCAGCTGGGAGTGAAGCATGGCGACAGCCTCTGGCCCCAGCTTGCCTACCTTGGATTCAGGAGGTCCTGGCAAGCCATTTAACTTCACAGGGCCCTAGTTAACTCCCTCAGGCTATACATCACAGAGCAGGAACTAAATGAACTGCATCAGGAAAAGGAATTTCCTCTCCACGAGTTCTCTACGCCAATGAAATCGCAAGTATGGTCCAAACCATATTTTAAAACATTACATACATAATAAACTATGCCTTTTATTAACCACTGAGCATCCATTTCCTCTCAGTTCATCAAGCTAAGAAAAACATTTAAAATTTAAAGATGATGCTTTAAAAAATGGTTTGAGGGCAGCACTCCACCTAGTAGACGTTGAGCTCCTTCCTTCTCTCCTGTCACTCAGTCTTGAGGTTTCAGTATAAAGATGAGGATAAGTCTTTATCTGTTCCCAACCAAAAAAAAAGGCTGGTCCTTGGACCAGGGGGAAGCCAAGGCCAAAAGAGCAGATGCTGACAAGCTGGATGAGCATCTAGAACAGAGCTGATAAGAGGCATATGCTTGTTATTTAAAGACCTAACCCAATTAGGTTTAGATCAGTGGAAGTTGGCTACCAGATGATGACTTTTTCTGTCGTTGCTGTTCCCTACAGCTATTAAAACCATCTGCTAAAGGTGGGGGGCTATACATTGTAATATTGTTCAATATAATGTCTGGTTTTGCTGAATTGCTTGATTTTCTCTTTTTATTTTTTAAAGCTTTCTCCTAAGGAATCCTTACTGATGGAGGACAGAGAAGAGAGAAATTTGGAAATGAATATAATATTAAAACAAAATAGAAAGCAAAATAAATTATAGATATAAGTACATGTATATATCTTTTCTACAATGCAAATATAGATATGCTTATATGTGTATGGATGCATGTATGCACATTTATAAAACTATATGGTCATTGTTGGAAAAATGTTTCATAAGTCATTACATTTTTTACTATATAATTAGGAGGTATCCGTTTGATGAAACTATATATTATATATATATACACACTACAATATACAAAGATTGGCATATGCAAAACATATCTACTATATATACATAATATATTCATGCAGTGTCACTTGCTAGGATGTGAAGAGGTTGCAACATGCATTATTGAATATCTACACACACCAGTGAAATAAAAGATTTTTCTAGTACAGGAAGTATCCCAAGGCCAGGACTTCATCTTGACTGTCTTGGACTGGTGGTAGGTAAGACCATTGGCCTTGGGTTCTTATCCCATGCCAGGCACAGAGTAACCAGAGGATTCTGGGAAAATCACTCATTCTCTATTTCCTCATCTGTAAAATGAGGACAACAATAACATGGTTCTCATAGTGGTTGTGAAACTCAAGTTAATGTGTGCAGAGCACTTCACAAACCTGCAAGCACCATATAAATGGAAACAATTATGAGCTTACAAGGGGGATAACTCCCTTCGGATGGTCCTTGGATGGTGTTCTCAGAATGGCATTGTTTATTTTCATTGTCATTGGAAATGTCAAGAGAGCTGCACCTTCTGGAAATGCCTCACTGGGAACTGTGTTTCCTTGTTAGGTTCCACATGTGTAGCCTTCATTTTTGGTGGTGGATTTATTTATGCTTCCCAAATTCATCCCTCGACTCAGTGCCATTTACAAATATGGCATTTGGAGCTAGTTTTTGTGACCCAAATAAGATATATCCACAAGGGAGTTTCCAAGGAACTGAAAGGTTAATGACTCCGGTTGGTGTTCAATTACTCAACACACGGTTCCTCCTCAGAGACTCCGTAGGAAAAGCACTGATACTGTATGGGAACTTGGATCTCTAAACTCAGCGAATTCATATGGAAGGCCAGTGAAAAAGGAAGAAATAAAATCCCACGGTACTGTAGAAACTATTTCAATTTTGTCATTGCATCCACAGTATGTGGCACTAAGCAGGCACATAATGAATGCTTTTAGATTGAAAAATGAGCCTGACCTTGAGATTGGGTGATCCTTGCTTGGCTCAACTGGAATCCATATTTAGACTCAGTTGGTGAAAAAGACCATGTCACTATAATCTAAAAACCTAGCATTGGAGATCTAGGAAGGCTCTCCAAGATGATCTTTTCCAAACTCATTTTAGAAATGTGGATCCTGAGACTCAGAGAAAGGAAAGGACTTGCTCAAGGTTACCCAAAATTAGTAGCAGAACTAGGAATAGAACCCAGGTCTCCCACATGGAGGACAGTTTTTGTCCCACTCATTTAATATTTTAATTTAAAATTTATTTTATTTTTTAATTTAAAAAAATACACACAAATGGACCTTGCCTTCCTTCTTAGAATTATACTAAGTATTGGTTGGCAGAAAAGTAAGGGCTAAACAATTGGGGCCCAAGGATCACTTAGCTAGGAAGTGTCTGATATCCAATTTAAACTCAGGACCTTGTGTTTCCAGGTCTGACTCCCGAGCTGCCCCTACTGAATTGCTGACCAACCTGGGATTTTATTCTCAGTATTCAAAGGGCTTTCTTTGTAAGAAGAGATATGATTAAATCTTAGATAGTATTTCCCTTAACTCTCTTGCACATTTTAGATTCCCTTTTCCTATGCCCAGACAATGGGAAGACTCGATATGAAATTGTGAGATCCATTCCATTTTCACATCTGAATTCTGAAATGCCACCATCATCAGCCCAGGCCAGGAACCGAGAACATTAATATTAATGTTTGGAAGGGCCTGCAGTGTGGAAACAGGGTGATTTAAAGAGTGAAATTATCAAGGACTGCATCTGAGTAAATAAATCCAAAGTTCAATTTGTTTAGTTTTTCACACAAATTTTTAAAGGGAAATTAATATTTAAAAAAACAAATCAATATATTCACTGAGCTGCTGACTAAGTTAAAAAGGGGAAATGTTTCCTTCTTTGTTGGCAGCTTCTCACTGTTATTCCTGCCTCCAATCCCTTTCAATTCAGTTCTAATCCATCCTGAAACAGCTGCCCAAATAAGCATTCTCCAACATTCATTCAACAAACATATATTAAGCTCTTTCTCTGCTCACAAACTCATACTGGCAGTAGCCAACAATTAAGAAAAGTAAAAACATTTAAAACAGTTCCTGTCCTCAAGTAGCTTACAGTATTGGTGGGAAGATGTTTATGCAATGAATTGAAATAACCCATAGCACTTTAAGGTTTGCAAAACAATATATGTGTGTATGTTATATATGTGGCATATATTTAGGTATATATTATATGTATGTATATGTTTATATTATTTGTGTATATTACATATTTGCCTATATATAATCTCCTTCTACATCCATAGCAAACTAATGAAGTAGGCACTATTATTATTTTTATTTTACATATGAGAAAACTAAGGTTGAGAAAATTTAAGTGAGTGGCTCAGAATCATGCAACTATTAAGGGTCTCAGGCTGGAGTTTCAACTTCAATCTTCTTGACTAATTCTTGTCCTCTCTCCAGTATGCCACCTCGTTGCTATAAAGAAATGATTAAACAGTCATAGAAGAGGAAATGGGAGATGAGTATATCAATTATATATTTGGCTATTCTACTACCTCTTCAACTACTCTCAGAGTAAATTGCATTACTTGGGAATAACACGGGTTCCTCTTCAGAACTGCAAAATTGTAACATTGGAAGGACCATGTAGTCCAGCTCTGGTCCAGCTCATAAAAATCTCCTGCAGTAACTTACATGCCACATGGTATTTTGGCCGGCTTGAAGATTTCATGTCCAATGAAGGATAACCTGTTACTTTCAAAGCCAACCCAGTACACTTTTCAATTGCCTACAGAGCTTATCCCAGTGCCTGGCACACAGTAGGGACTTAACAAATGCTTGTTGACTTTAATTGTTAGGAAGTAATGGAAGCTGGATTTGGGATATTATAAAAGAGAATCTGTTTAGGTTAGGCTTAGACCTCTGAGGTCCCTTCCAATTCTGTGATTCTGCATGTGCATTCCCTAGATTCCTCAGAGTAAGAGCAGGGGATTGAACTAAATGATCTCTCATGTCTCTACTTGCTCTAAATCTTAGGAACTCATAACTTACCTTAAGTCACATATCGAAAAATTGCAAGATCTGATTCTAAAGTCTCATGCTGTTTCTGCTTTCCAGATTTTGACTCGATATGTTTACCTAGTTACACATCAAAATGACAGGCTCATACTGTCAAGTGCACTTTAATTGGAAGGCCATTTTCCCCTCCAGATACCAAATTTAGGAAATTCCTGAGTCTTATAACTCTTGGGGAAAGGACCAGAAAGACTGGATATTGATGATGGAGCTTGTAAATGACAGGTTGGTTTTCAACCTGGGAAAGAAGGGGCCGATGGTACCAATGCATAGAATTTGGGGGCAGAGAAAAACTCAAACAGTTAAAACTTAGGATGGTTTAGTGAAAGACTAATGTGCAGATATGTTTTGTATAACTTCCTGAGTGTAATGAGTATCACATTTTTGCCTTTTAAATTGGTTGGAAGAGGGTATAGAAGGATGGAGAAAATTTTCAAATGAAAAAATTTAGTAATAAAAATAGATGGCATGGGCAAAGTTATATTGTTATCTAGTCATGAAGGCAGAAGAAGAAAGAAGATAGTAAAGCAGAAAAAAGAGACTAGAAAAATCTGTGTTCAAATCCTGCCTCTGATAATACCTGTGTCACCTTAGATTAAGTCAACCTCCCTAAGTCTCAATTTCTTCAACTATAAAATGAATGGTTGGGATTAAATGTCTTCTGTGGTCCCTTTCAGCTCAGGATCTGTGGTCCTATGAACCAGAGTTCCTACATGGCATGGACATTTGCCATTATACAATATTATCTCCCTAAAGGACTTATGTGTGTATTGTTGGTTTCTTTGGGAATCAAAAAAGCCCCCCCACAACCAAAAACAAAACTGGCCTATATCTCATGCAGAGTGCCCCACCCCTGCTCTATGCTTTACCTACAAATGCCCTTTTCCTTGATACCATTTTTTAAAATGAGTTTCTTTAAAAACCTAGCTAAGCCTTCAACTTCTGAGAGGGATGAGGAAACCAGGAGTAAAGAGGACTAAAAACTATTAGAGAATAGTGTCATGGAAAACATGGAAAGAGAAGGATTCAAGATGGAAAGTGTAGCTAACAGAAAAGAGAGTGGTGGAAAAATCGGGGTGAGAAATGAAAAGAGAATATTGGAGTTGATGATAAGGAGGTCAGGGGTAACTTTGAAGAAAACTTCAGTAGTGTAACTGAAGAAAAACGAGAATGGAGAGAGTGGGAGATATGTAGAGATCATTGTTTCTATAACTAAAAATGAGGTGAGGAGAAAGGCAGGACAGAGCAGCATGAAGGTCAAATTATATGTAAATACTAGCTTTAGATTTTAAAATTTAAAAATAAAAAAAAGATATGAACATGTTTGTAGATAGAAGGGAAAGAGCCAGTAGAGAAGGAGAGCTTTTAAAATTGGAGGGGACAATGGATCAAAGATGGATTCTGTCCTTAAGTTTCAGAGGATACAGGGGGAATGGAATTTAAAACACAAGTAGGAGTGTTAGCTATAGCAAGGTGAACCCATATGCTGATGGCATTTAGAACTCAATGTTAAAGCAGTATGAAGTGATTACAAGTATTGTATTTTAAAATAAATGGCAGGAGAGCAAATCAGAATTTGAAAGGAATGACTGAATAGAAACTCTGGAGTTTAAGTCCAAAGAAATATACAGATCAAGACCTCAAGCAACTCTGCAGAGATACTTGAGTAATATACTTTCATCAGGAACTGTTGTAATTTTCTTTTACATTTTCATTTTTATTGAAAAAGAAAAAAATGCAAGTTTTTTTCAGATACTATGACAGAACAAAAAAATTAAAACTAAAATTAAAAATACCACCCATGCAGTTCTTCTCTTCTGGTTTCAGGGAAGTTGTAAGGCACAGAGGCAGTATAACTGAATGAAATCTCTTCTAATTTCAGTATTATAGATACCATCCGGCTCAGCATCACCAAAATATGCTGACATTATTTAACAAAGGACTGCAAGGTAAGGTAGGTTACCAAATGTAGGTCAGGTATGATATGTGTTATGTCTTCACCTAGATTGAAAGCTTCTCTTCCCTATCTGGCCTTAAAGACAAGGGCATTGTGTGTGTATGTGTGTGTGTGCATGTGTGTGTGTGTGTGAATGAAGCAAATATTAAGGAATGTGTACTCACTGAGAAGTACTCCCACAATACTATGTGACTTTAAGATACTTCCTTCGTTCGTTTGTTCGTTCGTTCCTTCCTTCCGTTCCTTCCTTCCACACTCCCTCCTTCCTTCCTTCCTTTATTCCTTCGTTCCTTCCTTCGTTCCTTCCTTCGTTCCTTCATTCGTTCGTTCGTTCGTTCGTTCGTTCGTTCGTTCGTTCGTTCGTTCGTTCCTTCCTTCCTTCCTTCCTTCCTTCCTTCCTTTCTCTCTCTCTGTCTCTCTGTCTCTCTCTTCTTCCCAAGTTGTGACACAATATTTGTCACATAGTAATTGCTTAATAAATGCTTATTGACTATTGATTTTCACAAAGTAGATCCTTAAATATTTGCTGAATGAACTGAGGATGACAAATTGCTCTACTCACTAGGGTGATATTATCCTAAGACAGTCTTTTTGCTTTTTTAATTGAGTCTGATGGTGAAGTTTTTCCTCTTACAGATAGTGTCATATGAAAAATGCTGAACTCAAAAGCCTTGAGGTTAAATTCTAATTTTGAGACTGACTATCTTTGTGACCTTGGATTTAATCCTTTGGGACATTAGTTTCCTCAAATATAAAATTAGGCATTACATTAGCTCGGAAGTTCTTAAACTCTTTTTACATGTGTATCATGGATCCCTGTAACATCACCTGAAGCCTACTGACCCTTTCTCAGAATATTGTTTTTAAATACATAAGGTAAATTACATAGTTGCTATTCTAGTTCCATGTCCTGTAACTTGCCATTTCCTTCTCCAACTCACTGTAGAGATGAGGAAGCTAGGCAAGCAGGATTAAGTGACGAGCTTGCTCAGTCACACAGGTTAGTGAGTGTCAGAAACCAGATGTGACCTCGGGAAGATGAGTCTTCCTAACTTCAGACCCAGCACACTATACCTGAACCACTTAGCTGACAAACACACATATAGCACACATGTGTATAGATACACACATATAATTATACATATATAGTATATGTACTTAAATACATGCATAATAGAGACAAATATATAACTTTACCTATAGTTACCCATTGTTATTGATTTATATCAATATTTCCTCTTTTTCACATATATGCATTATATTGTAATAATGAAAGTAAAGTTATTAAATGTAATATTAATTCTAAAAATAGAGTGTGGTCGCCATCTATAAAATTAACTCTCAAGTCAGGAATCTATGAGTAGCTCTTGAAAATTAAGTTTTTAATAAAAATGGAGATATAGAAAAGAAGAGAAATGTAGGAAAGGAGCAGAATCTATCACCTACCTAAAAAATACCCTGAGCTGAATCAGGAAGCCCACCAAGCCACCAACTCCCCCACAAAACTCTCTAGCAAACAGCTGGCACCAGTCCTCCCACTCAAGACCTTCTTCCACCACTGCTGTGCCAACTCAGAGAGAGAGGGCGCCCTCCCCTCATGCACTGCATACTTTTTACTTCTGTCTCCCTCCATCAAGCAAAGTACACACATAAAATGGGATGCAGGATAGGACAAACTTAGGGAGTGGTTTCTATCTTCACAATATTCATGTATCTGCATCTACATAATGTATCTACATACACACATATATGCATATATTGCCTAGAATACTGAGATATTAAATCCAGGATCACAGTCAGCAAATATTAAGAATAGTTCTTGAATTCAAATCTTTCTTATTCTCAGGACAAAACTTTATCCTTTATGCCATACACATGAATACTGTGGCTATCTGTTTTCTATGCTATACTGCTTATATGCACATAAACATAAATATACACTAAATGTTTTCAGCATCCTCTCTGGTCCTTTATGATCCTCTGACAATAAGGTATTTATTTCTTTGTGAGAACAGAAGAAGTATTAGAGAGTTGCTGGGAAGTAATAGGGTATTTTGAAAACTTGTACCTTGCATCTTAGAATCAATAGTAAATATTGGTTTGAAGACAAAAGAGTGGTAAGGATTAGGCAACTGGGGTTAAATGAATCACTCAAGATCACATAGCTAGGAAGTGTCTGAGGCGAAATTTGAACCCAGGATCTCTTGTCTACTAGACGCCTGGCTGTCTAACTGCTGAGCCATCTAACTGCCCTCTAGTGATAGAATTAAAAAAAAAAAGATAGCAGAAAAAATATTATTTAAAAATAAGAAAGGTATCTGAGAGAACTCTTGTCTAAGTAACTTCATTGGTTTCAAAAATACTTATACAAAAAAGCAGTCTAATGTGAAGAGAGAATTAGACTCTCAGATTATTTTTAATCTGTAATCAATCAGCAAACTTTAATTTAATCAAATCAAAAACTTAAAGTACCCCTACTTAGTACCTAGCTAACCATTAAGTAAAAGAGCCCACAAGCCACTTACTAGTTCACAGCCTCCTAATTTGCCTAGCACTGCCCAAAGGTGGGGGGGGGAAGTGCAGGTGGCCTTTGGGGGTGTGAATTTATTCTAGTGGTAAGTAGGGGATACTTTAAGTTCTTGATTTGATTAGCTAAAAATAGATAAGAGGAGACTTAATCCTATCTTCACATTAGTTTACTTCCCAGTATCTCTAAGACTAGGAAGAATTTCTTCTGACTGGGGGCAAAGTAACTATGAATGAACTAATAAGCATTACAGGGAAGGTACCTTCAAATATCTCAACAACCTGTTTACTTCAGCAATAACTAGGAAGATGTCAGGTGCAACTTGATACAGCATCAATTTATCTGTGATCAAGTAAGTCCGACAATGCAGCTGCTGTGTTTTTCTGTCTTCTGGCATCACAATTACTTTGTCTCCCTTTGTTGTTCAGGGCTCAGGCTGCCAAGGCTCTTGTTTTGGTCAATTTGATGATGCTTATGCTTTCTCTGCTTCTTTCAAGTGATCCACAGCCACTGGATTTTTCAAGTTTCAAATTAAAGCCAACCTTTCCTAGGCTACATTTTCTTATTAGCCCTATTGAGTTCCAAACATTTCTTTTCTTCTTTTAGATCTTCTCAGTACATAGCATATCCTTGCATCAGCACTTTGATAAAGACAAGTTTGGAAAAGTGCAACCCTTACAAGTGGGGGAAGAGGAATGCTGATGGAGAGAGTCAAAGGAAGGTCTTAGGTTCAAATTCTAACTCTCACATTATTAGCTGGATGATCTTGAGCAAGCCACAACCTCTCTGATACTCACTTCCCTTTATTTTTTCTCTATTTTCAATTATATTTTCCCCCAATTATATGTAGATACAGTTTTTAATGATCATTTTCTCACATTTTGCTATCTATGTTCTCTTTTCCCCTCCTTTCACTCCTTTCCCAAGACATCAGGTAATATGATACAGATTGTACATATGCTATCACGTAATACATTTCCATGTTTGTCATGTTGTGAAAGAAGATGTAAATTGCTTAAGCAGGGGGAAAAATCCCATGAATGAAATAATAGTTTAAAATGGAATGCTTCAATCTGTATTCAGACTCCATTGGTTCCATCTATGGAAGTGGATAGCCTTTTTCATCTAGAGTCCCTTAGAGCTGTCTTGGATCCTTGCATTTCTGTTAATATTTAAATCATTCACAGTTGGTCATCATATACATCATTGTTACTGTGTTCAATGCTCTCTTGGTTCTGCTCACTTCATTTTGCATCACTTCATATAAGTCTTTCCAGTTTTATTTTTGGTGGTCATCCTATTCATCATTTCTTACAGTACGATAGTATCCGATGACGATCTTTGTTTAACCATTCCCCAACCAATGGATATCTCTTTCAGTTTCTAGCTCTTCACCACCACAAAAAAGAGCTGCTATAAATATTTTTGTATAAGTAGGTCTTTTTCTCCTATCTTGGATCTCTCTTGGATACAGACCTGGTAGCGTTATTGTTGGGTCAAAGTGATACTCAGCTTCCTAATCCATAACATATGGACAGTACCAGCTTCTACTGCACACGGATTGCTATAATCTAATGAAATTATGTATTCAAAGTATGGAGCAACTCTTTGAGTGATATAAATTGTGGCTTTTATTAATAAGAAGCAGTGCAAGATAGTGGATAACAAGCTGGCCTCAAAGTCAGTATAAGATTCAAGTTTAAATTTTGCTCTTGAGTCATGCTGTCTAAGTGACCTGAGCAAGTCACAATATTTCAATGATCTGGGAAGCAATCTAATATACTTCTCAAACTTGCTCCTAAGTGAACTCAAGCCAGATTAAAATAGAATTGGTAAATATTTAACAAAATAAATAAAAATGTAATAAAACATGGATAATATATTTTAAAACCAAGTTTATATGCAGTCTGCATGGATGCCAAGGTATGGAGTAGTTCTTCTCCTCACCCTCCCATCCACATTTGTATTTTAATTTGGTACTGCTGCTCTAAGACTATAAGGTTACAGGGGCAGCTAGATGCTAGAGTCCTGGGTTTGGAGTAAGGATAGATCCAAGTTCAAATCTGGCCATGGATACTCATTAGCTGTGTGACCCTTGCGTAATTAGAATCTGTTACCCTAAAAACTATGATCCCCAGCAAAACTACAATTCCCAGCACACACACAGAGAGAATATAAATTGGATGTAATTTCTTCTAGCTTTTCCCCCCTTCCTGTTGAGCTTTGGTGGAGCAGGGATTTCTGAGCAGGTAGAAAAACTTAGTCACGTGGTTCTATTTTGTCAGATAATAACTAATACTTGAAGTATTATACATTAATTTGAATCCTACACCTTTGATAAGTCATTGAACTTGTTTGCCTCAGTTTCCACAGCATCTACCTACCAGAGTTCCTTTGAGGATCAAATGAGATGGTACTTGTAAAGCACTTTGCTCATTGCCTGGCATATAGTGAACACTATAAAAATGTTACTTACCATGATTATTAAATGAGATAATAATTGTAAAGTGTTTTGCAAAATGCCTATCGTATAAGTAAGTACTATGTAAATGTTAGATATGTATATACGTTTATCTGCTTTATTATTAAATGAAATAATAATTGTAAAGTGTTTAGCATAATGCCTAGCACATAGTAAGCACTATATAAGCATTAGCTATTAAAATTAATAGAGAAGGGGCCAGCTTTTGGTGATGGAGGATGTTTCCTCAACTGGGAATTCCCGATACTACCGAAATAACAGATTCAATCCTTACCCTCTATAATGGCTATAATGATCCTAATACAAATAATACATTTATATGGTACTTTAATCTGTGAAGTGTCAAGTATGGTAAACCAAGCATCTATTCTCTTTCCTCTTTTAAGCACATGGAGGATGAAGTTGCAGGAATAAATGAGGTCCTTTCTCAGGAAATACAAGAGAGGGCAAAGCAAAGTGAGAGAGAAAACAGGGTAGCATCTCAGTGGGTCTCCTCTCTTTTCCAGAGAACAAGCACCCCAATGTTTCCTCTCTGGGTGCGAAGGTTCCCCACCTGTGTTCCCAATGGAAAATCAAACAGAGTTAGCTGGAGCCATGTTTGAAAACGATAATGAAGCAAAGCTCTGCTCCACTAAGCTTGATCTGGGCAAGCAGATTTGAGATCACTCCTCCTATCTGGGGATAAGGCTGGCTTGTGAGCATAATGACAGCTGTGTCAATCTTGGAGGGGGTCTGTGTTTCCTAGGGCTCTTTCTTCATTTTGGTTCCCACCCTAGGAGCTTTATTCTGAACTCTTCTTCTCCACCCTCCATATCTCAGAATGGAATTCAGTCAGAACCACCAAATTTAGTCCTCATTTCAGGTCACAAACAGAAATTGGGTTTTAATGCCACGCTTGCCTCAGGCTCAGCAGATGGTTCCCAAACATCACAAACAACAATTTGCCCCGCGTATACTAATGGGGTGGTGATACCCAAGTATATAAAAAAACTGCTGGGGAAGAGCACCCTGTCAAGATCTGCCCTGCCCACCCCTCTCTCTGCTGGCTCATCTGCTGTCCTGTGATTTCTTTTGAGAGTGGAGATGGAACACTATTCCTTATAGCCTTTTTTGACCACATGCTCTGAAGCAGAGTTGTTGTATTTTTGAGGGGGGGGGTAAGAACATTAAAATTCTATACTTAACTACTTTGGAGAATATGTTAGCTACAATATATAGCATATTGATAAGAAGACATAAATATGTATGCATTTGTACACATAGATCACAAAGATATATTTGTATACATATTGTATATACATGTATATAAAAATGAATTTATATACATATATTCTCCTTTAAGAAAATTTTGGTGAAAGAAAAAGAAAAACAAATTGAACTTTGGATTTATTTACTCTGATGCTGTCCCTGATAATTCTCCTGTTTAAATCACCCTGCTTGCAGCACTGCGAGCCCTTCCGGACATCAATATTAATGTTCCCGGCTCCTGGCAGCGGGCTGGTGGAGGTGGCATTTCATAATTCAGATGTAAAAATTAAAAGCCAAGTGCTAGAGGGAGTACATGGTAGCAAAATACATCCAGGCTGCTGATTGAAAACCCTTCAGAAATCATGCCTCTCCTCACCAACCCTGAGCAAAACAAAAGCAGAACCAACAGGTGAGTGACAAGGGTCTAGAAATTGTCAGTTCTTCCCTGAAAGAAGAGAGCCTATGGAAGGAGACTAAATGATTCCAGCAGTTTTTTACCCTGAAGATTTATTTGTGAGCTGTAATTCTCAATGGCTCCTCACTAAGGAGGCTACATGAAAGGGCTTGGTCATATTCCATTGGAAAACTCCCAGCAGGAGTCACCTACGGGTTAATAATAAATAGTTATGGACAGGACATTCAAGACATCTCTTTACCTGTACTGTTTTACAAAGAACTCCACAGATTCCCTTAGAAAAGTAACTTGTCCAATGTTTACAGATACTATGAAGAAATTAATTGCAAACTTAAAAGTGCTATATAAATGTTAGCTCATTTTGCCTCCCACTATTTTTGTTTTTATGTTTGTTTGTTTGTTTTTTGTTGTTGTTCAGAACGTTGGCCATTATATCAACTATGCTTCTAACCCATGTCCTTATTAATTTCCTGTCTGTAAGGATGGGGAAAATCATCATTCCCTGTAAATCGACCGTTGCTTTGTGAAAATCCTGCATTCTACAACTTAAAGGGAAATGCAAATATCATTGAGAGTGTAGAAAAGGACTTCCACAGCAGTTTTAATTAGGATAATGAATCATAGACAGTATATAGCCTTTGGATTCCATTAGTGTGCATACAATCTCAAGAGAACTGGAAGGTGGCTCCCTGCACATTGGAGGAGCACTGCTAGAGAGGATTTACAGGAGGAGATGCACAAGTGTCACCTAGGACGAGGCGTGTATGGGTTGTAATCTGTATCATTGGAGGAATGGAATACCTGTTCTGGTTTGCTTGCCTTTTTATAAATAAAATCGAATATCATTCATCTTTGTGGCTTTACAGTGACTGTCCTTCCTGTCTGAACTGTCCTCTCTCCTCATGCCTCTTTGATCTCTGATGGTCTTCAAGAATCAGTTGAAGGATAAATTTCTGAAGAAGACCTTTCTGAACCCCTTGGATACTAGTGCTTTCCCATTCGTGGTTATCTCATGTTTATCCTGAGTATATTTTGCTTAGATACTCACTCTATGTTTATTGTTTCCTTTATTGGAATGTAAGCTCCTTTCAGGCAAGGACAGAAACCCTTTCACTTTCATCTTTGTATCTCCAACAAATAACATAGTTCCTGGCACTTACTTTTAAGAGCTTAATAAATATTTATTGATTAATTGGTTGAGATCACAACTGATTAACATTAGAAGCTAGGTTAAAATTGCTATACAATAAAAATAATTAAATCTGGATGCTTTCTCCAAATCCCATCTACCTCTTTTCTTACAATCTTAAGCAAACCTCACTGCCTGAACCTCACAACCTGTCCCTTTCCATGAAAGGTACTGGTGTTTCTCAGCCAGGCTGTATTTTTTTTTAAAGATAAGTTTGAAAATTTACTGAGTATTTTTCACATGTGACTGCAACATTTATGCTAAATCTGTCCTGCCCAATCAAGATATCCCATTTTATAGTCTTAATATTTATATTCCTCTTGCCTCCATTGATTTGTGGCTTTTCTACATGCTTGAGTGGTGCTTCCAGTTAGAGTTCCCAGCTTTCTTCAGGATTCAGCTCGTGTGTCCAAGGAGAAGTCATTCTGGACCTCCTTTGCCTTTAAAAATATCTCCTCTTTGAATCGTCTTGTATACACTTATCTGGTATGTGGTATCATTTCTTCCCCTCACTCCAAGGTAAGCTCCCAGAAAAGATAAGTATTTAAAAATCATCTCTATATAATATTAAAATGGGTTTTGAACAATGATGCATGTATAACCCAGTGGAATTGCTTGTTGGCTATGGGACTGGGAAGGGAAGAGGGGAGGGAAAGAACATGAATCATGTAACCATGGAAAAATATTCAAAAATAAACAAATTTTAAAAAATTATCTAGAGGCAGCTGAGTGGTTCAGGGGACTGAGAACCAGTTCTGGGTTCAAGTCGGACCTCAGACACTTCCCATCTGTGTGACTCTGGACAGGTCACTTGACCCCCATTGCCTAGCCCTTACCATTATTCTTCCTTGGAACCAGTATTGATTCTGAGATGGAAGGTAAGGGTTTAACAAACAAAGTATCTCTCTTCCCCAGTACAGTTCACTGTGTATTATAAAAGGGAGAAAAAAAAATACAATACACTGAACTGGTGATTCGATTGTCCTGGAGAATTTCATTGGTTTTGGGAAACTGCTCCCTTCATAATTTGTAATCTCAGAGAGTTGCTTGTATCACTGAGAATTTAAACGATTAACCCCAAATCACACGGACCATCAGAGGTGAGAATTCAATCCAGGTTTTTTCTGATGCTGAGACCTTTCTCTCCACTGACCCAAGGCTAACCCATCACTGGTCCTTTGCTCATAGTAGGTACTTGGCAAATCAATCAAATACTGGATGCTTTGGTAAGCACTGAATTGCACTGGCCTGGATTAAATTAGACTTAATTGAATTGGATGTATATGTTAGAAGGAGATGACCCTAATAGTTGTCCTTATGGAATTCATTCGTTGAACCTGCAAAGAGCGAAGCAACACACGGTCAAGAAATTCAGTGTGTTGGAGCCGTCTTTGTTATAATCATCGCTAATGTGGCTTTTTCTAAAGGAGCAAAGGACTGGCCTTACTTTGGGTTTGAAAGATTGATTTCTCGCTGGTGGGAACGGATCTTTATTGCCTCTGATTCCAGGCCCCGGGCCCGAGGCAATTTGTGATTCAGACACGCTGGCGAACAGAATAGAGGCCCAATTTTCATGAGTTGTGACAATTTCAAGGTCTAGAAAAAAAGATAATGACAACAGGCTGCACATTAGCTACCTTTGCAGGCTGCCGCTGAAAATCACTCCGGAAAGCGGTAACATTTCAGCTGGCTTTCCTTTTTCAAAAGAGTTTTCCATCGGTAGAGGCAGCCTCTCAGCACGGAGAAGCAAGGGACCTGCGAAGCTTGCAACAGCTGCAGGCGGTGTTTGTGCTAACCACAACAGGCCAAGAAGGCCCACTTGGAGAAACCCTGCAAATATTTATATGGCTCCGAGGGGAAGGAGGTAGCTGTGGGTGGGAGCAGCTCTGCAGAAAGAGGGGACGGATAAGCCATTCACTGTGGTCCAGGGAATAAGGAGGAAGCTTGTAGGCAGAGAGGAAGGAAAGACGGTCCCATGTAAGTTCACAGAAATGTTGCCTTTTTTTTTCTGAAAAGGACAATAAGAACACAGAGTTTCAAAGGCCTTCAACATGTTCTTAGAACGCTTCAGATCTTGGCCTCCTTCCATGGCTTACCCAGCACCATCTCTAATCCACCAGCCCCACAGTCCTCGGGCACTGCAACAGCTTACACACCACCTATGTGCACCTCGGTGGGGTTCAGAAGAGGCGAGAAGTCTGGCTATTTCTTGCAGAAGAATCGAAGAGAGAGGAAAAAAAAAATACAAGGTCTCACTCAGATTCACTGGTCTGCTGGTAATGGTTTGTTTTATTCTGTTTTAGGGTTTGTGTTGGTGCAGATTTTGAATAAAGTAAAAGTCTCCATTCTCGTGACTTGATTAGCTTTAGGTCCAATTTCAGTGCATTGTCGCACTATGCCAGCTGTAGAAAGCATCCACTTTGTTTGGGCTGAAATGGGTCTATTGTGCTCCCCCAGTGATGTAAGGCTCCTAGAACTTATTTGTCTCCAGAGCCTACTTGCTTAAACAATGTTCCCCTGCCCTTCCGTACAGGCAGTGTGGTATGCAATAGCAGCTGCCACCTTGGGGCTATATTTCATATCATTGTTATTTCTTTTCAACTTTCAAAGCCATCTCTTCTCTAGCATCCCAAAGGGCCACTCCACTGCCATCTGAGTCCAGCTGCAACACTAGTTAAAGTGGTTTTTTTGTATATTTAGTGTAATTTGGGGGTATTATCCTCAGCCACAGAAAAAGTGGGTAGAGGGATGCCAATATGCCTTGCATTTCTTGAATGGAATGGCCATGGATGGAAGAAGAACCCTTAGGGTAGGTTTCCAAAATGAATAGTAGGTTCTTTGCAAAGCAAGCTAAATTCACATTCTGTAAAAAGGTTCACCAGGATGAACCTCACCATATTTTCTTGTGGTTCCAGACCTGAGATTCTATCATAATGAAGCAATTTTCAGTGTGGAAAACCTATCCACAGACAGGTATCCATCATAACTCATAGTCTAAAGCAACAGTTCTTCACCGGTGGTCTATGAACTTAAAAATGATTCTTGATAACCATACAATTGATTTCCTTTGATATATGTGTACTTTATGTTGTACATTTAAAAATAGTCTTCTAGACAGGGGACCAAAAGCTTCCCAGTACTGCCAGACAAGTCCAGAAAACATGACAGGATGGAAACCTTTATCTTAGAGGCTTGCTTGGAGTCCCTAAAAGGATAATGACTGGTCCCAGGTCTACTAGCTATATTCTGTCACACCTAGAAATGGCAACGATCTTAAAGGTCCCTGGTCCAAAACCTGTATTTGACAGATGAGGAACCTGAGGCTTTAAAGAGGACAGAAGGCTTTCCTTGGGTTGCACAGGGGAAGCACAGGTGAGATTTGAATCAGGTTTTCTAGTTCCATATAGAGCATTCTAGTGACTGTAACCAGCAGAGACAAGAGAACAAAAACTTAAATGTTAGAAGGACAAAATAGTTAATGTTGCTGGGCGAGGCTGGTATTGAGCTCTGAAGCTTCCTTTTAACTTTTCAATAAAACTGAGGGATTTTAGTAGATTACAAACTCAAAATATCATAACATGGAAGCCAAAATAAATTAAAATCAACTTAGGGTACATTATAGGAACCTTAAGTTTCCCTACAAAGGGAGATCATGGACCTTTTCTCTTTGCTCTGATCAGACTGCTGTTGGAATGTTGTATTCATTCTTGATGACATATATTTTTAGGAAAAATACTGCAAACTGGAACATCCTGAGGAGAGGATAAGACTGGACACTATCCTCTACAAGAGTTCACTGAAGGATGTATCCTGGAGAAGAGAAGATTTGAATGGAGACAGTGTGTGTGTGTGTGTGTGTGTGTGTGTGTGTGTGTGTGTAACTTGAGCTGTGTGGTTCTCACCAAGTGTTGGCCAATCATCATGGATATGGAACAAATTCTAAACTAAAGGTCAATTTAAATATACCCAGGTGCTCTGATTATATCCATGGAGGAATTCCGTCTATTGATGGAGATTTTCACATCCATATTTTAGGAGACTGTTTCAAGAGTGACTGTGGTCAAAAAATTATTATGGTGGCCAATTTTCTTTGAATTTGCTAGGCCTGGCCTCAGATAAACTGATAAACAATCATCAAACCACAGGCTGGCAGGATTTGTGAGAGCCTGTGCCTTGTTGGCATTGACACTGAAAACCTAGTACCCTCCTTTCTGGAATGAGACAGTAGAGTGGGATGTTGGTGAAGGCTGAGTATTAACATTCAGTTCAAAACTGTAATAGCCTTTGGGAATCTTTCTTGTTTCCCAAATTTATTTACCTTTACCAGTTTTCAAATGTTGTGTCTTGATAAAGTTTACATCTAATTTGTAGTTGAGGGAGAGTATCTTCTAAAAGACATTTATTAGTAGTATGCGTTGGGAAAAGAACAAAATTAAGGATGGAACAGTGCCATTTTTTGGTCCTTAACAAGAAATACAAGCATTGCACTTAAATTTAAAAGTGTACATATTACTGCCCATAAAATAGTGTAAATATATTACATATAAAGTGCATATAAATGGTAATGCTAGCATAATGTGCTACAATGGTACAATTTGCCTTTAGCAAATCACATTCCAACATATTTATTTCTTATTTTATATGGTGCCTGCAAGGAACAAACCTCCCTGGGCACTTTATACGGAAAAGTACAAAACAAATGGGGAAATCACTGAAAATGCGATTCCATTTCCTACCCTGCCTGTTGTACTGCGGTGGTATGCACCTTCTTTCAGTCCGGAGGTAGCTACATTTCAGTCTTAGCTGAGGGATTACAGGTAAAGTTATTTCTACAGGCTGGTTGGATTGAATTCAACTCTCCTCAATCAAGCCAACTTCCCACTGATCTCAATGGGAGTATTGCCTGAGAAAAGATGGAAGAATTAAGACTTATAGTTTGTGCAGCCATTTGGATGTTTTTCAAAGTAGTTCTCGGTTCTTTCTGTGTTACGGTGACTCTTCCTTGTACAAAGCTTTCATTATTGCAGAAGGAGCACCGCATATGGAAAAGATATGGAAAGCGTGAAGCAGATTGAAGGTCTGGCCGATATCATTATGTGTGAAGGAGCAAATGTTAATGCATTTTTTTAAGAGCAAAGCCTAATGCATGTCTTGACTATTTGCTCCACTGAGAAATTGAATATTGAGAAATCAATCTTAGAGCTTTACATGAGCTGAGGTTTATGGGATGGGACTGAGCCAAGCTGATATAGCCAGATTTATTTTGCATATAACCTTTTTAATCTCTGCACACATGAAATGCAACATTGAAAGACTTCACTATTCAATAAAGACTTTGCATTGCTTGGAGAAATAAGTCAATAAGCATGATATTCTTTCCAAGACACGAGTATCGTATTTTGCCACTGAGACTCATGCCACCCACTCAGAGTTTTGGCACAACTTTTAAAAATAATTACAAAAATAACTAACAACTGTAATAATACTGTATATTAACACAATACATAAAATTCCCATGCCATCTTTGTTATTCTCCCTTGCAAGGAAACGAAAAGGATGGCGTTTAGAGTGGTGTAAAGTAGTAAATAGGTTAGCTGAAGAGAATAAAAATATTTCAATGGGATAGAAATTCAAGGCAAGTGTTTGAGGTCATCAGATGAATCTGGGTTTGATGACAGAGACACTTTCTTGGAACAAACAATATCCCCCCAGAAAGAAAAATTGCTAAGGTGTGGTCAATGTTAGATGGTCAGAGAAACAAAATTTACTCTATTTATATTTTGTATTTCAATATGGGTTTCTTAAATTCTGTCCCATAAAATATAAATTCCCTGAGGGTAAAAACGATGCCTTTTTTTGGTCTTAGTATCTCTAGTGCCTAGGGAGTCATGATGGACCTTTAATAAATAAATGTGGGGGATGAATTAATTTGAAGAAACAGTCAAGAGAGGTATTTTATATTCTGAAGAGCAAGAGATGTACTATTTATTGAAAGATGTCCCTTTATTGAGCATCTTCATCATCCAGAATGCATAGCTACTCAATTGAGAAGTCATTGATTATTTCTCTGATATCTATTTGCTTTAAAAAAATTTCCAGTGTCTTCATCCTCGTAAAACATCTTATTATCACTCTTTAAGGCTATTAAAATAATGAACACTTAATTAATACTTTAGCTTTTTATCTCTTAACTAGTCTTTCCACCTCCAACCTTTATTCAGTGCCTTCCCCCTCCCATCCATCCTTCACAGAGCTGTCAGATTTCAATGATTTCAGAAGATTGCAAATTGGAAGGGATTTTACAGATCATTTGGTGCTATTATATCATTGTAGAGATGAGGATACTAGAGTCCAAAAAGAGGAAATATTTTATCCAAATTTATAAAAAAGGTAAGTGGGAGATGGAGAATTCAAATTCTTTCTAATTCCAGATTCAATATTCCCATTGTTGCACATTGTTTTACCTTATGTAGAAACATCATCATCAACTAAATAAATGGTAGCATTTATAAAGCATTTGAAAATAAAGGCTGAGGATACATTTTAATTTCATTTTTCTCGCTTTTTTGTGACATGGCTAATGTCGAAATATGTCTTGAATGACTTCATATATATGTTGTTTTTGTTTTCAGTAATGTATGATTCTTTGTAACCTCATTTGAGATTTTCTTGGCAAGGATACTGGAGTGATTTGCCATGTCCTTCTCCAGCTCATTTTACAGATGAGGAAACTGAGGCAAACAGGGTTAAGTGACTTGTCCAGCTAGTAAGTATCTGAGACTAGATTTGAACTGAGAAAGATGTCTTCCCAACTGTAGGCCCCACATTCTATTCACTTCCACTTAGTTGCCCATTACATGAATAATTGATATCATATACTATATTGTGGAGGGAAGGAGAAAATTGGGAACTCAAAATTTTTAAAGAATGTTAAAATAAATAAAGCATAATTAATATTAAAGAACAAACAAAAGGAAAGTCAATACTGAAGGAAGTTAAGTGACTTGTCCAGGGTGACACAGTTAATATCCAGGATAGTATTAGAACTCAATTTTTTTCTGGCTATAAGTTCACAGCTTTATCCACTGTGCCACCTGTCATTGCTCTAAACCCTACATGGATTTCCTATTGATTACAAACACTGAACTCTTTAATCTGACTAATATTCTTCACAGTATAGTACTAATCAATATTTCCTTTCTTTGGTTCATTTATTCTCTCTGCCACTCTCTTCATAGACTATTTTTTTTCTTTTAATATATTTTATTTCCTTATTTCTCAATTAATTGTAAATTTTTTTAACATTCATTTTCTAAAATTTTGAGTTCTAAATTCTCTACATCCCTCTCACCTCTCCACCACCCCTTGAGAAGAAAAGCAATGTGATATTGATTATACATGTGAAGTCATACAAGCACATTTCTAGATCAGCCATATGCTGGGCACACACACACAAAATAAAGTGAAAAGAATATGTTTCAATCTGTACTTAAGAATTCATTAATTCTGTCTCTGGAAGAAGATAGAATTCTTCATGCTTTGTGTATACTCTTTACTACAGCCAAATTAGATAACTTTGTTACCCTATCAATATACTTTACACATTTTTATTGGGCTTAATACCGCCATTCCTTAGGTGTGGAATACCTATCCTATCATCTCACCCAACCTGACATTTCTACCTGGTGAAATTCCACTCATCTTCCAAAATAATGGAATGTATTTTTTCAACTCCACTAAGCCAGACTTGATCCTTCCAGCTACCAAACTGCCTGCAAGATGGTGGGACGTTTCACTGTTCACACATTATATGGTTCAACCAAACTAGATCACACATGGCATCCAATTTCCTTTCTCTATATCTTTCCTGACACGGACCTCCCTTCTCACTTTAAAGCTTTCCTTTGAAGCTAAACCCCAATGGCACCTTTTACAAGAAGCACTTCCAGATCTCCTCTGTCCCATCCCTGACCCCTCAGCTTAAAGTACCTTATTCTACAAAATTACTTTGAAAATGAGAAAATTTGAAACTCAAAAAAAATTTTTTTAGAGGAATGAATAAAAAGAAAATCAAGACTGAGGAAAGTTAAGTGACTGGCCTAGAGTCACATAACTAGTATTGAGTATAGTCTTAGAACTCATTTCTTCCTGTATAAATCCTCAGCTCTGTCCAGTCTGCCCCACCTTTCACTTCTCTGTTCAAAACACTACATTGACTTCCTTACCAATAAAGTCTCAACTCTTTAACCTGACTAATATTCTTTACAATGTAGCACTAATTAACCTTTCCTTTCTTGATTTATATCACTGTATTATTCTCTTCATAAGCTCTTAAAAAATCCTTACCTTCCATCTAAGTATCAATATTATGTACTGGTTCCAAGGTAGAAGAACATTAAGGGCAAGACAATGAGGGTTGAGTTGCTTAGGGTCACCTAGCTAGGAATTATCAGAATTTGAACCCAGGACCTCCTATCTTCAGGCCTGTCTCTCAATCTACTGAGCCACCTAGCTGTCCTTGTCTCCATGCACTCTTGTATATAGTTTGCATATGCTTCCTTGGGGTTCATATTGTCTCCCTTGATAGCAAAAATGTTCTTTAAAGGAAGAAATATTGTATTGCTTACCCCTAACACGATGCATGGCACACAGCTGCTGCTGCTGAATGCTTATTGATTGATAAATCACCAGTAGTTTCAAACTCACAATTTACAAAACAGAACTTACCACCTTTTACCTTAACTATGATAACAGCCTCCTAATTTATCTTTAGGCTCCCAGGCACAATCATCTCCAAACTCTCCATTATCTAGCTGCCAAGCTTAATTTCCTAAGGCAGAGTTCTCACCACATCATTTCTCTGGTCAAAATTCTTCATTCTCTCCAGAAAAAAATACAATTTGTATCTAACTTATCTTTTCATTCTTTTTTTATATTGATCCCCTGAAATTATTCTTTGTTGTAGTCAAGCTTGACTACTAGTGCTTCTCAAATCTAGGAATTCTGTTTTTTCTTCCTATATATTCACAAGTGCGATGAATATTCTACCTTACTGGCCTCCATGCTTGAGTTGCACTGTCTTCCTCATCTTGAAATTTCAAAATCTTTACCTTTGTTCTAGTCTATTTTCAGGTAGAATCTCCTTTGTTAAGACATATCTGCTCTTCTTAATTTTTAATGCTCTCTCTCTCCTCAATGTGCCTTCTATATAATTATCTGTGTGCACGATATATTGCCTTTATTACAATATTAGAGCCTTGATTGGAGATAGACAGACAAGAACAAATCTTTGGAGTCTTGTTTGACTTTTTGACCAGTTTTCTTTGGTACTACTAGTGGCAGCTAAGTGACCCATTGAATAGAGAGCTGGGTCTAGAATCAGGAAAAACATTTCATATTTTCAAATCAAACCTTACATTCTTTACTGGCTATGTGACATTGGTCAAGTCACTCAATCCTTGTTTGTCCCACTTTACTCAACTGTAAAATGAAGGTAATAACAATGTCAATCTCAACAAAATTGTTGTTAGAATCAAATGAGACAATATTTATTAAATGCTTATTTAGCACAGTTCCTGGCACAAAGTAGGAAATAAATGCTTAGTCCTTTTTCCCCACTTCCTTCTTTTTTCCTCCTTAGCTCTTTATTGTTTTGTTTCTCCTCTTGAATCTCCTCTATTCCCAAACCTGCACAAACTATTGTATTTTTCCATCTGCATATATTCCTCCATACATACCTCCTAAAACTATTCTCTTCAAGGTCACCTCTGATTGCCTAATAACATCTTTCAATGACCTTTAATCCATTCTCATCGTTCTTAACTACATTTGAGCATTATCCTCCTGTTTCCAGACAAGATGGGAGCTGATTGCATTGTTCATGCTAATTTATATTTGGACATGATTTAATTTTTTTAATTAAAAAAAAACCCTTATTTTCTGTCTTGGAATCAATTTTGCATATTGGTTCCAAGGCAGAAGAGTGGTAAGGGCTAGGCAATGGGGGTTAAGTGACTTGCCCAGGGTCACATAGCTGGGAAGTGTCTGAGGCCAGATTTGAACCTAGGATATCCCATCTCTAGGCCTGGCTCTCAATCTACTAAGCTACCCAGCTGCCCCCTTGGAAATGATTTTGAATGAGAATTAAGTTATTTTCAAATGTTTCCTAGGATACCACCTTTTGAGGCCTTAATGGTATCTCTCTATTTAGAAAGCTTAGTGATGAATTAGAACCTTAAAGAAAGCCATTTGATGACTTGACTTTTATACCAATTCATGTTCTCCTTTTCCATCATTCTCATGCCTTGCAGAACCTGTCAGTATAAGCTGGCCCAAGAGAAGTGACTTTTACTATTTGCGGTTTCTCTGTTGTTTAATCAAATGATGGGTGGAATCAAGGTTGACTGATCTGAGCAACAGCCAAGCCAGGATTCTTAGAGAACAGAAATGTCAGCTGACCTATTGGGAGCTATTCCAAATCCATCTGGAGCTTCCTCAAACACTTTTAATTACCATTTTTGTATTTCAAATGTTACCAGACAAAGAGGCCTCTTAAAAAATAAGATAAAATAAAAATAATAAATCTAGGTAAGCAGAAAGGCAAGTAAATGCAATAAAAATTCTTTTCCCTCCAAATTTAAACTGACCGAGGGGAGCTCCAGCAATGCTATTGTAAGAATGGCGTTGCGAAGGTTTGGACTAACCCCAAACAGGGTGCTAATGAAGATTTTTCTTGGACTTTTTTTTTGTTTTCATTTTGTGTCTTTTTTTTTTTAAGATGAGATGTAGAATAACAGGAAAAAATGAACAAAAAGTTCAGTGATTGGGTTCTCATCTCCTTTTCTCAGGGTTCAGGGAGAGATGTTGATTTGTGAAAAATCTGGGTCTTATTTGTCAATCATATTGTACATAAAACTTTGCATCCCACTACACAGCTTGCTCAGGTAAGCCTGAAAGCCCTTCAAGGACACAGATATCTTTAACAGCATGGTAAAGTTCAATTCAAATAGAATGAACTAGGTGAATAGAGCAGTGAATTCACAACCAGGAAGACATGAATTAAAATTCTGACTCAGATATTGTATTAGTTGTTTGATTCTAGGCAAATTATTTAAAATATCTTTTTTTTCAATTATCTTATCTATAAAATGGGAGAGGAAGAGAATCCACTACTCCAAAGGTCCCTTCCAGCTCTACACCTATTTTTCTAATATCGATAATATTTTATAGATTTTAGAGCTACAGAGAAGGTTGGAGATCATTTAGTCCAACTTTCCAAATTAGAAAGACTCTGAGGTTTAGAGAAAGATGATTTTTTTTTTAAAACCCTTACCTTCCGTCTTGGAGTCAATACTGTGTATTGGCTCCAAGGCAGAAGAGTGGTAAGGGCTAGGCAATGGGGGTCAAGTGACTTGCCCAGGGTCACACAGCTGGGAAGTGGCTGAAGCCAGATTTGAACCTAGGACCTCCCGTCTCTAGGACTGGTTCTCAATTCACTGTGCTACCCAGCTGCCCCCTGAGAAAGATGATTTACCAAAGATCATACTTATTCTTTTGTTTCCAAAAAAAGATTTCTTGCCTTCTAGATTTCTTTGATCATAACCACAAGCAACAATGGAATGTACTGTTCTCTAGTGATATCATGTACCCATATTATGGATGTTTTTCTACAAAGAAATAGACCTCAGGGAAAGTATGGAATATCTATCTATCTATCTATCTATCTATCTATCTATCTATCTATCTATCTATCTATCTATCTATCTATCACTTGTATTTGTTTAATTTTCATCAAGCATTAGTTATCTTACAAAATCATTCCAGTCAGTATCCTGGTATTATTTCTTAGTATTATATGTCTAGACCTGGAAGAAGGGACAGAGGACAACTAGTCCAACTCATTTATTCCAGACGTGAACATATTAAGGGCCAGTAGGATGAAATTACTTTCCCATATTAGGAAGTTCTTTCATGTCAAATCCATTACTTTATCCATGTAATTAATTCTTTCATTTATTATTTTAACAGTGTACACAATAATTTAAATTGCTTTTTCCTGCATTCAACCAGAATGACTAAAGACTAAAATGTATTTTAAAATAAATTTCTGAAATTAAACGTAATAGTAATAGTGTCACCAAGGTACAAAGCTTTCTGTAGTTTCCTATACTGGTAACTGTGGCTATGAAACACCACTTACAGCTTACTCCTAGAGAAAGTCAGGTATACCATTGCTTCCATTCTTTGAAGAAAAACCTATGGGAAATTGGCTTATAATAATATAATATTTTATCAGATTTTACATGAGTGATTATTTCTAAGGGCATCATCATTCTTTTAGTCACACAGCTTAACAATCTTGGAATCATATTTAATTTTTCCTTCTTCCTCTTCCATACCTATACTCTCTCATATCCAATTAGTTGCCAAATCTTATCAATTCTTCCTCTACCACATTTCTCTGACGTGTCACTTTTTCTCTTACCTAGTTCATGCTTTCATCCTTTCTCTCATGCTCTATTGAAACAGCCTTCTAATTGATTTCCTTGCTTCTAGTTTCCCCCCTCTCTCTCTCTAATCCATTCTATGTCTAGTTGCCATTTTAAAATTCTTAAAATATAAGTCTGACCATGCCATTCCCCCACTCAAATATTGTTATGTCTTCTTATTTCCTCCAAAATAAAGCAATAATCCCAGTTTGGCAAAGTCTTCTGCCCTCTGGCTTCCACCATCTTTCTAGACATTTCATATTATTCTCTTCATGTACTATATAATCTAGCCAAATTAGACCACTAGTTCCTATAACAAGATACCATCTCCTCTCTCAGACCGTGTAGGCCTATATGATGTATTTATCTCCTTCCAGTTCATCAGTTCAGGTACAATTATGTACAAGAGGCCAATTCTGTAAGTCCTAATAGTTGATATTTGTTGTGATTGTTCAGTGTTTCAATTGCGTATGATTCATGACCCCATTTGGAGTTTTCTTGGCTGGATTCCTGATGTAGTTTGCCATTTCCTTTTCCAGCTCAATTTTACAGATGAGGAAATTAAAGCAAATAGGGTTAAGTGACTTGCCCAGGGTCAAAAAAGCTAGTGAATGTCTGAGGCCAGATTTGAACTAAGGAAGATGAGTCTTTTTGATTCCCAGGCTGGCATTCTCTCATTGCTCCCCCTACCTGCCCTGGATATACATAATATATAATCCAGTTTCCTATTGCTTTATATTTACTTCCCTTTTTATGCATATAATATGTTGCATCCCCTCAGCAAATATAATATCCTTGAGGACAAGGACTCTTTATTTTTGTTTCCACAATGCAGAGCACAATACCTTACAGAGAGTAGGCTTTTTTAATAAATATTTGTTGATTTGAATAATAAAATATTAATAAACATATCCTATTTGTTACATTCATATAAATGTCATTCCACAAATCAGTCACTATTACCTAGAGAACAAATATAAACCATACCTCTAGAGAGGTGCTGAAGATTATTAGGACAAAACATTATATTTATTGTCAGGTGTGGTCAGTATATTAGTTTTTGCTTGTTATAAAGGAGAGTTCAGTCTTATCTGGAGAAAGAAGGAAGGACTTTATTTATTTATGCCTCCCTTCCAAAAAGATTATGTTGTAAAAATAAAAAGGATCAATTAAACTTGGAAAAACCAATAATTACCACAGGAGTCTTTAAATTTATTCCAGCAATGTTCCTGTTTCTTGAAACATTTTGAAGCTCTTCAAACTATCTTCACAAGTATTAGATAAGTATTAGCCTGTCTACCTCCATCCAAAGTCTCTTCGTTTATAGTCATACATTATTTTGAAGGAAGAATATTATTATCCTGCTTGATCAACTATCAGATTTCCCAGATTTGGCTTTAAATGAATTTTGCCTTTTTCCAACTATCAAATCCACCTTTCAGGTACAAAGCTTTATTCCCACTGAGGCTATCCAAAGGAATATACTACAGGCTCTGGAGGTAGTTTCAAAAGAGAAATCCAAAAATGAATTTACAGTGGATGAAATACTTATGCAGACTCATTTGGATGTCAGTGTTCTGGTATGTTTTTGTTGAAAAAGCTTCTCATTACTACATAGACACTGTTCACATGCTGATAGGAATTAAGATCATGCCAGATATTGCTGTGATGAGTTGGAACTTCTATACCCCAAATCTGGAGTACGGCAAAACACACAGACATCTTTGAGCTGACACCAGCCAATTGTTTCATGTGAATTTGGAAGGTGATCTGATCAAATCTGGGGACTGGCACGACCAATGCAGTTTTTCTTTTTTCTCTCTCTTTCTTTCTCTCCTTTCTCTCTTTCTTTCTTTCTTTCTTTCTTTCTTTCTTTTCTTTCTTTCTTTCTTTCTTTCTTTCTTTCTTTCTTTCTTTCTTTCTTTTCTTCTTTCTTCTTTCTTTCTTTCTTCCTTCTTCTTCCTTCCTTCCTTCCTTCCTTCCTTCTTCCGTCCTTTCCTTCCTTCCTTCCTTCTTCCTTCCTTCCTTCCTTCCTTCCTTTCTTTCTTTCTTTCTCTTTCTTTCTTTCTTTCTTTCTTTCTTTCTTCTTTTTCTTTCTTTCTTTCTTTCTTTCTTTCTTTTCTTTCTTCTTTCTTTCTTTCTTCCTTCCTTCCTTCCTTCCTTCCTTCCTTCCTTCCTTCCTTCCTTCCTTCCTTCCCTTCCTTCCTTCCTTCCTTCCTTTCTTCCTTCCTTCCTTCCTTCCTTCCTTCCTTCCTTCCTTCCTTCCTTCCTTCCTTCCTTCCTTCCTTCCTTC